>NW_011348322.1:20515-47436 GCF_000735185.1 Notothenia coriiceps
ATTACAAAGAGGAGGAGGAGGAAGAGGAAGAAGAGGAGGAAGAAGAGGAAGAAGAGGAGGAGGAGGAGGAAGAGGAGGAGGAGGAGGAGGAGGAGTAAGAGCAGAGGAGAGTGGAATTGGAGAGCAGGCTGCTGGTCGCTTTGGCACTTACTAAAAAGCTGCATTTAGCACAAGTAAATTATAGGCCCCTATTTCTGTTGTGAGCCTGTTATGAATGCTCCAGCATCTCTGCACCTCTTTTTCGCCTGTAGCAGTGTGCGACTGTGCGGAGTGTAAGTGGAAATGTGTGTTTGCTAAGCATGTGTATATGCGTGCATAGATATGGTGTATGTGTGTCTGTGTGTCTGTGTCTTCCCACAACCGCCCACAAATAAACCTTGCACGCCAGAGGGCCAAACATCAAGGCGCTGTTGTTCCTTATTAGGAGTCCCAGTGGCTTTGACAGAATTAGCAGAAGAGAAGCAAGCAGTGCCGTGCCCTCAGATGCGCTGATCTCAACGCTGATACCTGTCACATTTTAAAAAGCGCCATCCTGCACACCGTAGAGAATCGGATTTGTATATGCAAAGGTTAAATACATTAGCGGGAACACAAAACATGTCAGTCGCATTTCCCAAGCAAGCTCTGACAACAAGGGACGCAGAGAAAGAGAGATTGGCAAATTCATCTACGGTTAACAAAAACGCATTTGTATCTCAAGATTTTTTGTTTTTTTGGCTTTAAATTACGTGGATGCTGAAAAAGAAATAAGGCAAGCGTATTCTGTCATTTCTCTTTGTTTTTCATCACTGGAGCCAGTTTGAAGGTGTAATATTAAGACACTAAGGGCGAAAGGTAATGGAAGGAATAAATCTTAACTTGGTGAGTCGTATAATGCTGCTTGTGGAGTCCAAGTACAGTATGCATTTTTCAGAGAAAGAGGAAGAGTGAGAGCAAGAAAGAGAGCCTCTCGAGTGATAGCATGGTGACAAATATTACAATCTAGATGGAATATGCCTATATGTTCCTTTCCCCAACACATAAACCAGATCATCTGTGTTTCACTGCTGAGCAAGTAGGAATTTGAGTTGGGTTAAATGGGTGTTTGCTAAATATTCTTAGCATATGTATCATGCTTGGAGTAACAGATGGGTGGGGTTTGCGACAAAGTGCAGAAGAAGCTGTGCATCAAGTATCACAGCGAATTAAGGCTGACATTTGAAGGAAATTCTTGTTTAATTGTGATTGTCAATTTGGAATAATTGTCATATACAGTATGCTAAAATGATTGAAATGGGAAAGGTTAAAGCTCCTGTTTAAGGTTTTACACATATTTGACCATACTAAAGACAAAACACATACGCAGCAAGTAGACCTGGAGTGTATGACTTGCAATCTTATACTTACTTTACTCATACATTATGATAACATACGTGTAAGTCAAGTCTAGTAGTTACACATGTTTAACATTTTTGATAAAAACAATAACACTTTACCAAACCATTTATCATATAAGCTCACTTAAACTGTATTGTCACTGTTGTTTAAGGGGGCCGAAAGGTGCAAACGCCCTACAACGCCCCATAACATTCGGAGAAACGCATTGCACTTTCAAAAACAATCCAATCTTAAAAACACAAATGTGCCAAAACACATGGAAGTAAAGAAACATCTTAAGAAACATTCTCTTAATGGAAGTGTTGGGCACCGTAGTTGTATCCTAGAACAAAGCTTTTTTCAACATATAGCCTACCTGCCATAAAATCAAGATGTCAATGTGGCCATTAGGGTACATAAATAATCTTGACTCATGGGTACATCGGGAATGATTTATGTGCTATGGTCACCAATACTCATAGTATATGTGGGGGCAACTTCTGAAGCAATTGGAGTCAGGACTCAGAGAGACACGAGGAGAGCTGGAGCTTTGATGGCAAACACTGACGGTTTATTTGGAGCTTCGGCCGGAGAACTCACAAGACATATCACGGGCCACAAGTTGACCACATGGTTGAGATGCCAAATCAAATTTCAAGAACCCTCCTGTAGTTCCAGGTTTTAACTAGTTCAGAGTGTAATAATCAACATTCTTCAATAGATAGACTAAACAACTGAGGACACTGAATCACATTTGTTGTGGCTTATGGCTCGGGGTCATCTACACCCCGAGAAGGATGTGTTCCAGGTGTCCCACAACAATAACTATCTCTGACAGAGAGTTGCCCGGTCATAAATTGGTAACAACAACAAAATGCTTGGGTAGCCCCTCCTTAAGGGAGATAACGGCTGCTCAAGGTTGGTCAGCTGCGTCAGAGGGTGAACGTGGACACCAGGGCAAATTATTCCCTGACAGTATACACATTCAATTCAGTCTTTTGCAATGTGAGGTACTCACAATCAAAGTTATCTCAGTTTGGGCTTTCATTTTACATTTGTTAACAGACTGTATGCTACAGACTGGAGGTATGTTTTTGAGCATATTGTATGTAGAAAAGTATAGTGCATTCATTGTTGCATTATGGTATATATTGCATGCTGTATTTTTGAGTGAAGCCTATACTACAGTAAGTATAACTTTTAACTTTTCCTTTGTCTTGGTGTGTCCCTCACCTTTATTAAGTGCAGTTGCTACGTCTTTAATTTTTTATTACAAAATGTGCAATAACCAAAGTTAAAGTAATGTATTTAATAAGGGTTTAAAACTCTAATTTAATATAATCTGCTTTATCAGAACTGAGGGTATGGTGGAATCAGGTTTCGTCCCATTTAAACCAGTAAGAGAAGCACATGCAGAATAAACATGTACCGGTAATCTAAAAACCAAAACAGCTTTCAAAATGACATAATAAGATGTTACTGTATGTTAATGTATGATCGTATTGCTTGAGTGCAAAGGTTCATTTAGAAAATGAGTTGTACATATAACCTAGTGCTGTTGAACCAAGTAGAACATCACAATGTAAGAATGTCATATTTCATTAAACAGTGAAAAGGGCATGCTACGGAGTGGAATATACAGTACATCTGTAAATCTATTTTCCATTATTAAGGTTGACATATAAGCTAGATGGTGATAGGGGATGTCAGACTGCAGCTGCCTTGTGGAACTGCAATGTATGCAAGGGACTCCCATGATGCAATGGGAGGTTGGATACAGGGTGAATCATGCTGCGGGGAATGTTTCATGCACTCCCAATGACAATTAAAAGTGGAACACAGTTTTGCTAAGGCTATCTGTGATACAGGGGGGAGGGCAGGAAGCGGCTTTACAGCTGCGCACGCTGTCACAATTAGCTCAATTGACATTTGTGTGCATGATGTCAAGCCGACAATGATGTTATCGAGGAAACAAAGGAAACAAGTTGACAGGTGGGAAATGTTAGTTTAGACCCTGTGTGTTTTCATAGAGGAAGGATGTGTCAATGACAAGCCGCGCTGATGCAACCTGGAGAAATAGGAGATGAAAAGCCCACTTCCTGTGTGGCCTAATCAGTTTCCTGTGTGCCTGTAGCCACCGCTGCTACGGCTCTATAACCCTATTATTTCTGACACACGGGGGGGAAAAAAGTTAGAAAAACAAATTGTAGCATCCATTCCTAGCCACCTCGGAATAACGTAAGATATATACATGTATACCATTCACAATTAGCTTTTTCAGAAGGCAATGATGAAGCAATCAAAGCGAGGAGTGATTTTTAAAAGCAGAGCTAATGCGGCAATCAGCTGTGGGTGATTTGTCAATAGCAAGCAATTCAGGCTGCTGCTCTAGTGCAATGCCCTACAGGTAAACAAGAGAAACAAATGAGAAACGATCAAGTGCACTCTTCCTCTTCAGCGCACACATGCATGGACACACACAGAAACTGCTCCTCAGCTGTTGTTGTCGGCATGTTAATCAGGCTTTGGTATGGTTGTAGCCCTGAGGCGCCGTATGATATAAACACAGATAGAATAAATATCTCATTTTAGTACCTTTGCTAACTTTGTTGTCTTCCTCCCTGATGACTCGAAGAAGAAAGTTTGTGATTAAGTATTTATGGTGTTTAGCGTTCGACAAGGCCCCTATCTCTGGAGCTTTTCATCCGTAGAAAAGAATGATTCTACACAATGAGCCGCTGTGAGCTCTATAGTGGCCTTTCTGTAAGAGGCCATCGCTGGAGCATAGCTGGCATTTCAGACGAGATCATTACAGCTCAGGTTTTAATTGAAGCCTTTATCCCAGGTGTAATCAGGGCTAAATAAACAATGCTGGAATCATCCAAGACCCAATTATGCCTATGGGGAGCGCAATGTGCCTCTTTTTCATAATCAGGCGCAACTAATACTTAATGAAAGAGTCTGATATCTCTACCTGTCCCCGCAACTAATTGTCTGTAATTAGTACAAGGCAGGGGTAATTGTGAAGGTTGATGTTATTATGAGAAATATCATTTAGTACAATATTCAAATGTCCTATTGTGCTGGCTTTGAAAAAGAAATACCTCTGGAATGCCTTTAATTGCTGTCATAATGGGCTTTCACATGAGAGTATTACCCATTAAGACATACTGGGGATTTTTGAGGAACGAGGCTTCATTAAAAAGGATTTTGGCATCTTATAATCAGTGTTGGAATGGAAGATTCTGCAGGAGAAGACGGGCATTAATCTTGCCGAAGACCTCCGAATGACTCTGCACCTCTGTGGCCGAGAGATAAACAAAACTGAAACAGAACGGGAGAAGAAAAGATACTCCTCTCTAGTTAATTAAGTGACGAAATAAGCTTGGAAATCCCCTGAATCAAATTACACAACAGGAGGCGACACACACACACAAACAATATACACACTGCCAGGCTCGAACGGGCTTAATACAGCCACACATCTTTAAGGAAATCATGTGAATTAATGTCTTAGATCTTTGCTTTCATGAATTTGCCTCCGGTGGCCAAAGCACCAGGAAGTCAACGGAAATTATTCAGCCGCTGCACCGTGGAACAAAGTCTGTGTGTGTCAGCACATGCCTGAGAGCAAACGGGGAAAGTAATAGGACAATGAGGGATGATGCACTTATTCCTTGATATTGCAATATAGTGTGTGTACATAGGTGTACTTTCAATGTGCTAATAAATCTATTTCTGCAACGATTTATATGCAAATCAGGCAATTACTTATTAGATTACTACTGCTTGATATGTGGAGCAACTCTTCTTTTACCGTTTGTGTCCTTTGTCATTATGTGCTGGGTCAAAAAGTGGGTCACAGGTCTGCTTTGAGTGGATTGCAGGCATGTGCATGTATATAATTGGAAAACAAATCTTATATTCAAGTGTATTGAAATTGTGAAACTTACCTTTTATTAGAAAGCACTGAACCGGTAATTCAAGTGTTGTGTTACTGAAGGCTAGCATCTTAATACCTTGGCAGTGAGGCATCTTTTTCAAATGTCTAGTTATTTAAACTAAAGAAAATTGATGAAATGCTTAAGATAAGTTGAATTAATGTTCCTCGCAGATTTAATAGTTATCTTCTACAGATCACAGATCACACCACTGACTGCAGTTCAGAGGTAATCAGCACCTTTTGTGCTGAGGAAAGCATGAAAGTTAACAGACAAGAGTGCTGTTCAATGGCACATTGTGATTAACACCTGTTTGGGATGCTTTTAGTCCATTAAACTGTTGTTTCCAGTTGTTATCATTCTCATCATTCAGTGGTGCAGTGATGATATATCATTGTAAGATGATCCAGAGTTTGGAATCTATGGGAATATTCCGAAAGTATTGGAATATGAGTTGTTGGAAAAAATATATATGTTTATGATACTAACAAGTTCTTTGTAGCTGGATAGTCTCCATGTATTAAAACCACTTTTATAATTTTTGAAGCCTAAATGCTGAATAAAATGTTGACGCTGGGATATAAATAAGAAACATCACAAAACAACGTTTTTTTTATTTAAAACACGTATTTTTAATCAATGTGTTTTTATTTACTGCTGAATCATTTTACATAGGGATGATTTGAAAAAAAAAATGTTTAGTTGCTAGAAAAACTATTGGCATCGCATTGATGTCTTATCCTTGGGATTTTCAGGTTTTGATGAATCTTGCTGTCGCTAGTTTTGTTAACACTATAACAAAACAAAAAAAATAAAGCATATACACTTTAAAACAACTTATAAGCGTGATTTATTAAAACAAATTTGATTGATCAATGAAGGAAAAATAAATGTATCATCATTAGCCCTGTACGAAACAGTAAAAACATGGGGAGCAGACGACACAGTTAAGAAGAAAAGTGAAGATAATGCGAAATGACTTTCAACCTCAATCCCCATTTTCTAAACACTCGCTCGATTGTGTTCCTCATTGTAAATGCATTGAGAGGTAAGTGGATGTGGAGTTGACTTTCCACAGTGACAGTGACTGCGCTTGTAAGGCTGATAAAAAATATGTTAGCGGTTCATCTGATACACTGGCTTAGTGATGGACTCACCTCCGACCCTACAGGGGTTACAATAGCCTGCTCTTTGTTTGCAAAATGTCAGGGCCCCCCCCTCGCTCCTATCATACACTGTCTCGTACCCCCAGGCAGCGCTCAGAGATACCACTGAGGTCAAACGCACTCTCCAGGTCAGTTTGAAGCCACACGTGCAGTTGTGCACATCTGTCTGTACAAGATGAGGGTGAAGACAAGACACCAGTCTGCTTTTCACTTGAGACTTAAACTAAAGTCTTAAAATACGTGATTCATCAGGACAAATGGTAAATACAGTATCCTCTTTACAGGACATAAAGCAGGGTCTGTGTAAGGCAAGTCAAGTTTATTTATATAGCACCTTTCAACACAAGGCAATTCAAAGTGCTTTAAAAAAATGAAAGACATTAAGAAAATGGCATTTAAAAACAGTCATTAAAAAGAAAAGATAATAAAATAAACATTAAAAGAAAAAATACATGGATAAAAGTTACAGTGCAGTCTAAGATATGAATAGTTCAATTAAAAGCAGCGAAAAAAGAAAAGTCAGCCTGGATTTAAAAGTAGTAAGAGTTGCAGCAGACCTGCAGGTTTCTGGGAGTTTGTTCCAGATATTTGGAGCATAATAACTGAACCATGTTTAGTTCTGACTCTGGGGACAGAAAGCTGACCAGTCCCTGAAGACCTGAGAGATCTGGATGGTTCATAATTTAGCAGGAGGTCAGAAATGTATTTTGGGCCTAAACCATTCAATGCTTTATAACCCAGCAGCAGTATTTTGAAATCTATTCTTTGACACACAGGAAGCCAGTGTAAAGACTTCAGAACAGGAGTGATGTGATCCACTTTCTTAGTGTTAGTGAGGACTCGAGCAGCAGCGTTCTGAATCAGCTGCAGCTTTCTAATAGATTTTTTAGTGAGACCTGTGAAGACACCATTGCAGTAGTCCAGTCTACTGAAGATAAAAGCATGGAAAAGTTTTTCCAAATCCTGCTGTGACTTTAGTCTTTTAATCCTAGATATGTTCTTTAGGTGATAGTAGGCTGATTTAGAAACTGTTTTAATGTGACTGTTGAAACTCAGGTCAGAGTCCATGACTACGTCTGTGTACGTTTCAATCCATATTTTTCTTTATCTTTAACAGCTTTGAAATCTATTAAATACTCATGTGATAGAATGCCAAATTGTGAGAATGAAGTTGCCTTGTGAAAAAAAAACTAGTTTGTTTACTTTATTTTGAACTCCATGATCACGAGAGCGTAGCAAACTGCAGGGATTCATAACACCTGATTAACTAGATAGCACGCTGCATAGCACCCAAGAGCATATTTTGCATGCTAAACGTTGACAGTGTACTAGGATTCTCTTAATGATAGTAATTTATGAATGCAATGTCAGGCATGTTAGCTATTTAGTTTGGAGGGCTTCATAAATTGAGTTTTGCCAGTCACAACATGGGGGTCTTCTTTGAATAACAGATTTCAGAAGCTATTCACTCTGATCCTTAGCAGCCGTGGAGTTTTTGTATTTTAGATATTGTAGGCAGCGATTAATCTAATTATTTGGGTGAATATTACTGTAGAGGACACTTTTTTTTCTTTCAATAAAATGGTTGGTTCTTTTTAAGCAATTCAAATGTATAAATTGGAAGATTCCAAACCAATTCAGTAACACTTGTTTACAAAAACAGTTTAATTGCATTTGTGGGGTGAGTCCCTATTAACTCATTACAAATAAATGTTGGTCTACATTTCTGCCATTGAAGGGAGATTGGAAGTGGGTGCTAAATATGTGTGATTGCCCACACCATCAACATCCCCGTATTGCCTGCGGTTAACCAACCAGTTAGATTTACTGTTATAATTGTTGCACTTTAGAAAAACAGATATTCATAATTGAACCTCAGAACTCATTGACTATCATATCTATTCTATGGCATGTTTGCCTCTGGGGGCAATGTCCAATATTTGTTGAGTTACGATGTAGCCAATGGATATCCAGTCAACATAGTTCCTCTTCCATGTGTTGGTCATTAATTGAGGTCTGATACGAAAATTGAGACACAAGAATGGAGTTGGATGCGAAAGGATTGATTTGGGAATTATGGGAGGCAGTCACCCTAAGATGTATTTCTTAGCAAATTAAAGCAAAATAGTCATAATGATCAGACAATCCAAGGAGTTCTGAAATGTCATTTTGGCCAAGGCATTCCACCTTTTTCCCCACCGTTTACCTTCATGTACATATCCCACACCAAAAGCATTTTTATTCCACTCCAATTGGACTACAAACTGAAACAAAAGAATGACTGGACTAGATGATTCAATATATCTGTTAACAGTGATAACCACATCATTGGCTCATTGGAATTGATAACTAGCTTTGAAATGTAGCATTTCTTGGCATATTAAAATGTAATCAGGTAAACCCTATAAACTCTGGTGAAAAGAACCCAACCAATTTGTGAAGAGTTTCCTATCTTAAGCACATGTTCCTGAAGTGGAAGCTGAGAATTAAGCCCTTTGACAGTCTGAACTAGTGCTGACCTGCTATACCATAGGATCCATCCTAATAATTTAGTTTAGTTCTGACTTCACTCAGCATCATTTCTTGTGAGGCATATACAGTATACAACTTTTGCACACTTTACTGTATTGTGGCTGTGTGGCAGGACTTCATTATAAAAATAACAGATATATAGTTTGTAGCATGTGTTCAATATTTAGGTAATGTTTACATTTACAGGTTAACAGGACATAATATACCACCAGCTGTTGAGCGTGTGAGGGGTCTGCCTGTATCCATGGTGATGGCTGCTTCCTGCTTATATGGTACTGATGTACCTGTTTATTTATACTCTCCTACTGATTACAGATTGTCCTCCACAGCTGTTAGGGAGGAGAGAAAATAAAAACTTGCTTCCTGGAAAACAGACGTACTAGAAGAGCACTTTGAGAGAGCATACGCCTGCCAAGGCCAAATGCCCTATCTCCCAATGTTAACAAAGGTAAAACATCATCTCTGTTTCCCCCTTGTGATTCAGATCTTAAAAATGTAATGGGTTCGTCATTGGCCAATGCTACATCCTTCCACCAAGTTCAATGATATTCCTGCTTGAAAAAACTGAGAAACCAAAACAAAATTATACTTCTTGGCATGCAGTGAATTGCAGGTACAATATCAAATTTGTATTAGCTGAATGTGTCTGACACTACTGACATTCTCGTTATCGTTGAGGATGAGTTGTTGTGAAAGAGGTGATTTCCAGGTAAAGAAACACTGGTATAGAAATGAACATGCTGAATTCAAAAATGTAGCTGAAGTAAAACAATTAAAAAGTATAGGCATCAAAATAAAATATATAATTCCAGAAGGTTAGAACTATTGAATAGTCTTGTTATTGTTGGTGCATTAATATTAACATAATGTAAACGTTGAAATTGGTAAAGGCGAAGCAATTTACAGTGCCAGGTAACTTGTGAATTTCACCAAGGTACAAATAGTCTCTTTTTTGATGATATAATAATATACAAAAGTATCAATAATACTATTCTGCAAAGTAACAATAAGCTTAAGTTCAGGTAAAACTACCTAAACATTTTACAGTTCTTGAGTAAGGTAGTTAATTGCCACCATTGGTTAAGTAGCAAACAAGCTGTGTGACCCTTAGTGAACCAAAACTTCGTTGGACATCCTTGCAAAGATAGCAGTCTTTCAATTTATTTTTGTTTTTATTTGGGTTCAACTATGTCAATTTGGCAAAGGCCTGTTTCAAAAGCAGGTAACATGCATCAATTTGGTGCAACATTGGCCCAATGCAATGCAAATTAGTCTATATATGTCAAATTCACAGGGTTCAGCACTTATAGAGGCAGTAACAGTGTCATTATTGGCCTCTTCAGAGACTTGTTGGAAACTGACGCCCATGCTGTCCTCCTACATTTAAAATGTTAATTATGCCAGTTATGAGCTCTTGCTGTCGTCCCTAATATTGCTTATGTTTCTACAGGGATAATTGCAAAAAGGATGCAAAAACCTCATCTTGATGGGGCGTGTTTGCGTGGTAATATCATGAGTGTAATGTATTTTGTGCATCCAAACTTCAATAACCAGATAACCGTTGCAAATAATGCTCGGTTCATGGTGCTATCAGTGGCATCTTACAATTATGGCTATTACCTCATGCTTAGCCTGCCACAAGTGCATTCATCTGAGTTTTCTCCAAGCATTTCATCGAAAGTCCAAGGTCACTTTTCAGTCATACTCACTGTTTCTCCCTCTAAATGTTTCTCAACACTGATTCAAATGCCGGTCTCTACACCTAAGGGCAATTTTGCACACAACCATCCTGTGTATTTGAACCTATACAACCTCTACAATTTGCCATTAGCTAAACACTCTGAAAGTAGCTGCAGCCCCGAGGCCAGGTGTTTCACTAAGAGCCACTCAGCCTCTTTTTAGCCTTGAGCTACACAACAGTTGTAACAGGGAAAAGAGCTTCGAGCCAACAATCTCAAGGCAGCCATGGATTGGTTCCACAGGTAACACCGCTGAAGATGTGTTAAAAAGACCTGAGGATAGCGCTGTGTCCGGCGCGAACCCCCCTTCCGGATATATCAATAATTCAAAAGGACAAAGCGCCTGATACATGAGAGTAAAATGCAGCTTGCTTTCCCCCTCCTGAGTCAATATTTTGACAGCGAGTGCGACGAGAGGAAGGAATCCGAGGGGACTCTGCCGTGTAAAGTGTTCTTTCATGTTTTGCAAAGTGAGTGCTACCTCTCTGTCTACATCCATGAAATGGAGAGTTAAGAGGAAGTCACTGTGCGAGTACAGTCTGTTCGGACTGAGTGACTGACTTAACGAGTGAGCGGCTGGGAAATGACTGAGCTTCATGCCCGCCCGGCCTCTTCTCTGCGGCTGCTCCCGCTTCCACTGTCTCCTACGTCTTCTGTCTTTTCATCCTTCTAACACCGTCACCTCTCAAATCAAAAGAAACGAGTAGAGGGAAGGTCATTAAGGTTCTGAGGAAGAGAGAATAACACACAGGGAGAGAAAGAGTGCTGCGTAGAAGAAGGGGATGGGAAAAAAACAAATGAAGAGCAGTGTACGAGAGGTAATGAGGCCAAAAGAAAGGGAGTGACTGAAGGGTGTATAACAAGATAATGTGCTACTGCCAGCGTAGTCCTGATTTATAACATAATGGCTTTAACCATATTCAACAGTCTTCTGTGTGTTAGTTTTTAAAGCACAAGAAGATGTTCCTTTTGGATCTTTAAAAACCACACAGTTGCATTATATGAAGCACTATTTATCAAGAGTGTCTTTAAAGCAGCTAGTGAGAAGGCTGTCATCCACATTTGGGTTGCACATAGCGACTAATCACTTAACTTTCGTCCCAAAAGTATCTTTGCGCTGTGATGTACAAACACACACACAAAGTAAGACGAGGGTGTAGGCCTCCTTTAATTATGCTGTGAAGTTTTCTCCCAGATGCTCTAGTTATTTCCAGGGAGCTTGGATGCGGCGCAGTCTTCGGGGACAGACGACGCTCCCCGAAGTGGGCAATGGCGGATGGAAGGCGTCCCTGGTGGCGCCAGAGGGAAGACCGCGTCAGTGCTCTCGGGGGGGAAGAACAATACAGGTCCTTTGTTTTCTCCTTCATGTTCCCTCGCCAACATATGAAAAGAAAACAAGACAACGTCTCAGCTGCTTTTGTTTTTACGGGGAACATAATGGTACTATAGAAAAGAATAAAAAGTGGGGATGAAGTCATCAGATGGGCTATTAGTGTTTCAGAGGCTGCTGTTAGTAGCTACAGCAACGATGGTATTGTTTTTAGCCTGTGTGTCTGTGTGTGTAACATTAAGGGAAAATGCAGTCTTGGAAACTACTGTATCAATAATTACCACTATTTAGGTTCTTTGCCTGGTTTGGTTCATGTTTATGGACATATTGGTCTCCCCAAATGCTGTGTAGCCATGCAAGATGAGATCACGAAAATGATTAGATATCAAAGAGGGTCGTGGACCAAGCGGTGGAGGCCAAGGTCCCCAGGCCTTTGGGCCCCGGGCCAAAGCGGAGGTTTGAACATGTGTGTGGTTGTTAATTTATATCATGACCCGTTTAGTTTGGGCTAGACATTTAATTTGTTTGGCACACCAAATAAATTAAATGTACACTCTCTTCACACCAAAATGTACCATCATAAGTACGTCCACTAACAAGGTCCTGATTTTTGGCTAGGTTTTTTGTTTTGTGTCAAACTTTGTGGGAGAGTGTAGTTTAGCTTGTGAGTCTGCATGTTTGTGTCATCAAGGCAAAATGTGGTCTTCGACTCTAATGAATCAGGAACTACCTCAGGGTAGATTTGATTACATTGCTAAGTGTACTTATTACTGTCTTCGGACAGATTTTGTGACCACAAATGATGTGGTTACACAAATTAAAAGAGTGTAGCATAAGTCAATAAAGAACCCTTGCTCATGTTTTGATCGTGTTTGAATGTAAGAAATGTTTGCTTTTTTTAGGCTGACTTTTTTGTGCTCACAAATGGTTATCTGACAGTATTAAGCTATTTAAAATTCAGTTTAAATGAGCGACACATTTGTGGAGTTAAAATGGATCCATAATCTGATTTACAATATTTGTGTGAGCAACCATCATTGAAAAATGTATGAGTAAAAGTACTCATATGGTTGGGGCCTAGTTTTTAACCAATCAGTCTAAATGGTTGTGATATCTAGCTTTTACTTCATCTTCTGTATTTTCTTGAAGTCACTCACTTCAGTCTATTCAAACCAAATAAGGGGATGTTAGTTCCCAAATAAAATAATTAAACCTTCAGAAAAAAACGTGCTTTCAGTTTTATGTTTATTTTCATTGCTCTGTTGTTTAAGTTATATTGATAAGCATTTTTTATTTATTTTTTTGTGGTTTCGCCCGTGTGGGCATGTGCGGGTGGAGGGAAGGAGGGGGGAGTGTAGTGAGTGTACTCTGGTACTGTGATATTACAATATAAATGAAATGGCATCGATTACTGTACACTATAATGAAATAAAAAGACTTGTAAAAAAAATTTAAAAAAACGTGCATTTGACTAATCAGCACCTGCACTCTTTGACTAAGCTGTCACTTAGCAGCTGACCCTGTTCCCATTCCCAGGATGACTGCAACCCTGTTAATTGACAAAACGGTCTCTCAAAACCCTCCTTCATCTCACTGGATAATTCGCGCAATAATATGACTCATATTAAAATTAATTTAGACTCTAGCCTGGGCATTGGTTAAGTCTGCAAATCACCATTTCACTTTTTTATTTTATTTATGTATTTCCTTTATTTGCTTCAAGTCTCATGTGTATTAGGCTTACTGTACAGTGAGCTCCTCCAAGCAATTGGTAGAGAAATATTAAACCAATTATTACATTAGTCGGTATTCAAAGGATTACGACCTGTCAAAATGGCAGTTAGTTTGCAGATATTACCATGTATAGATGTTGAAGAAAACGTGCACCTAAACAATCATTAATTATCTTTGAATGGAAAATCATAATCTCAAATGCATTCAAGTAATGCTACCATAAATAAAATGTGAGTCTGTACAGAAAGACAAAGCAAACAAATGCATGAGCAAATGATCACACCTCTTAGTGAATGTAGAATATGTAAGGCAGCGCTGCATAACAAATACATCCTGTTACACAGATGGCACCTTACTGCAATGTTGAGATATCACACTGTGTATAATTTACAGCTTCAGTGATACCTACCGTCAAAAAAGCCCCTATAGTGCTGTGAACCCAACCGCACACCCATGTGAATAGATTAAAGGAAATAAATAATAATTGTAAAATACATATTTATTATTCAGAGCAAACATTTAGCCACAGGATTTTTGTCATGCCGGGATTTTAGCTATGTTCCTATCATTCCTCGAAGCTTGTGAGGAAACTTAAAATGTATTACGGAGCCCTCTTGTCGCATTTGCTGCCAACACTGCCAACTGTCCCGACTTCAAACAGCTTTTCCTCTTGCTAATGAGCAAAGTGTGCATCTTGTTTTTTTCGCCACCTTCTCTAAAATGCCTTTCCTTCTCTCCCCTCTCTTGCAACCTACCCCCTTCATCACTCCACCCCTTTCGCAATTGAACTGTGAAGTGAAGGCACGCAAATCAAGCGCTAATCCATTTGAAGCTGACAGGGCGTCCTGATTACGGCGGCGGCTTTCTTCTTCAAACGTCCTATCACCGTCATCTATCCAGGAACACATGTCAGAACATGAAAGAGCTCCCCGAGTTCAACTAGCCGATCAATTGTTTGTCGGATTTGCCAACAAAGTGAGGGCAAGTTGTCGTGCACACACCTGAGCCCGGTATAAGCCATACACTTCGCTGGGAGGCACAGATTCAGACAAGGGCTCAAATAGGGGAATTTAATTTGTGGAGGGAAATCCCCTGGCACATACACAGTTGTCTAATTCCTGTCACTTTCTTGTTGAATTAGTTATTTTTAGATATGAAAATTGGCAGAATGAGACGGAAAGCCTTGTGTCCCGATATGAAAGGAGGAAGACCGCAATGGAACACTTTCATGATTAAGGCGTCTTTCTTCAAAACTGCTAATGAAGCCGCAGCAAAAGTTCACTTCACTTCACTGGGGCCTCCTGCCTCACACATGTCTAATGTAGTTGTAAAGTAGGAGATTTTTTTTAACCAAATTTCATCTTAATTACATCTTCATAGTTCCTTAAATCTCCTGGATAATTTGACAGTTCTACAGGTTTATATTATTCCCAGCATCTGTAATTATCGCTCTGTTTATTTTTGCTCTCTGTTAGGTATTGCAATTAGATTCGAGCCAAAACCAACGTTGCTATGGAGAAGAATACCAGCCAGAGGCATGAATTTAGAGCTTTATTGGTTTTTATTCCTTATTGATGCTCAACACCTCCAATGCTGTCCCGAATGTGAATTAGTTAGTGTTTTATCAGGTTCTTACATAGCTAAATTGATAGATCTGGGAGTTTTCACCTGAAACAAGCCAAGTATCACACGTTTGATGTATCATGTATAGCCCAATACTGTACAATTATGAGGGCCTATGTTTAAACAAACCAATTTACATATCCAGGGGACAGGTGGCAACATTAGCATGCTTTTGAAGTGTGTCTCTGGAGACATCTTGGAACCAATTTTCACTCTTCTTAAAGCTCTGTTTCATTCTTCAGCAAAAAACAAACATCTTGGCCCTTAATGGCTATTTTTATAAATGATGCTTCATGGTACAGACAGCTCTTCTAAACTCACTTTACTTTAATCTGCAAAAA
The DNA here is from genome assembly GCF_000735185.1 of Notothenia coriiceps. Taxonomy (NCBI): domain Eukaryota; kingdom Metazoa; phylum Chordata; class Actinopteri; order Perciformes; family Nototheniidae; genus Notothenia; species Notothenia coriiceps. Next base: position 36,278 of record NW_011348322.1, read on the forward strand.
GTAACAAATAGTACCTGTTTTTTTCTACCAACTCAGATTATGTTCCAAGCGAGGGGGTTAAGTGTGGAGTTGAAATATTGCAGACCACCGATTGATCAGAAAGAATGGCACTTGGGGGAGGGGGGCATAATTTGAGGCCCTACGCACTGCGCGTGTTCTGCACGTATAGGGAGGGGCGGCCCTGACTATATATGATTAAATTAAATACCAATTTATATAAAACTAAGTTGAAGTAAAAATGTGCAATAGAGTCACAGGGAGACAGCATTTTAGGAACAGTGTCTGGGGCACATAACTTCCACCTCTGAGGACTCAGGCTGAAGACATGGTGATGCTCTGAATGCAATCCTTGTCATTATAAACAGTCCTGAAGCCATCATTTGAAACGTTGTTAACAGAAGCATTGCCCGAATAGTCTGGAAACCATTGATGAAAATGTTTTCGTCAGACATATCCTAGTGCAGCCATGTTTTTCATAGAGCACCTGAAACTACACCATATAGTAATCCATCTGTCTCCGTGCTAATGGTAGCTCACTCTTTCCACAAACCTGACATTTTATTAGCAGAAAGTGTTGTTCTTGTTCACTTGACACAGATTTGAGCTTGCAAAATTTCTTTTACGTACACTATGTCCACCTAAAGGCCCGCCCACACAGCAGCGTGCGTTGAAGCCTGCCGGCGGGCGTGTCTGAAACTCGACCAACAACCAATCACATGAATCTCACGCCCCTGACACACAAGCAGCGGTTTGATTGGCTAGAGCTTGTACTGGCATATGATTCGATTGGCTGACACTTCTGCCGAGGCTTCAAAAGTTGAACATTGCTCAACTTTTGCCGCGAGCCACGCCAGCAAAGCTCCGCTTCGCTTCCCACAATGCAGTTTGGCGAAAAGTGACGTCACCCCATTCAAAGTGAATGGTGAAGCTTTCAACGCACGCCGCTGTGTGTAGGGGCCGTAAGGCTACAAGTGTCAAAGTTTAGACGTTCCTAGATTGTGTTGCTGGTGAATAGATTCAGAATGTCTTTTAAAAACAGCAGCTCAAGCGTGTCTGTGAGGTCTGTGAGACTCAACCCAATTCAAATAGTTGCAGAATGAAAAACCAAAACTGTGAACTGAAAGTCGCTAAAACGCTTAAGGAGGGGAAGTAGAGTATCTGTAGATACGTTGCTGTGAGTTTGTCACTACAAGTGACCCTTATCACATTCCTCAGTCATTTGATCCATAATTCAAACAAGAATTTGAAGAAGTGTAACTCTTTCATACAAAGGCATGTGTCTCTGTCTTGGGATTGCTCCTTCTGTATCCCATTGTCTTTGAATGAAACAAACCTGAACACCCATAGAACTCCTTTCACAGCACTATACTCTATAATTCATCACGGAAAACATAAAATCCTTTCCTTTCTCTAAAGCAATCTATCCAATTAGTCCAACTGCTTGTCTCCAGGTGGCTACTCATTCATTTCAAGCCAGCCATAACTTCCCTATTAAGTATAGATAAAGTGTTGCCACGATGCTCCTACAGCTCCTCCTCAGGGGTCACAGCGTCATTTTCTCCAACGAATTACCTCACAGGCACCATTATCGAGTAATTTGATCTCAAATGCTAAGTGACTTTGATCATTTTGCTTAATAGCAATAATTGCGTCTAAACTTTGTCACCATCTCGCCTCACCCCATTCATCTCACACACTGCTCCCTGCCGTCTCATCTGTCTCCATCTCTCCTCATGACTCAGCATCTCTTCCTCAAGCTCCCTCTCACCTCTCCTCCACTCATGATGAATGTTCTCCCTCCTCTCTCGCTGTCGTTTCTTCTTTCACCCAAATTCTCAATTGCTCCCTTCCCTCTCATCTCTGTTCCTCCCTGACTCAACCTCTCATTCCTTCTCTTTTTACCTTCCTCACTTTCTCCTACTGGTAAGAAGTCACAGAGATCAAAGGGAGGAAGAGGGGAGAAGAGGCAAACGCTAACCCCCACGCATATCTTGCCAGCAAATTCTTTTTTTTTTCCTGCTCCTGCTGCAATATCCAAGTCTTCCTCCTCGACGTATTCATTCCACCTCTTTCTTGTACACTTTCCATCTTTCCGTCTCACTTGTGCTGTCATTCCCCGTTGTACAACATCTCTTTCTTTCACCCATTTCTTTCCTCCTTCAGCTCTCCTCTGATCTGACTACACGTTGATGCAGCTGACGTCAGTCCGGAGGATCATTGGAAACACACTCCGACACATGAGGAACACACAAAAGATAAACCAGCTCTCTGTAAAAGATTCACTAGATTTCAAGATGAAACGCTCGAGAGAAGGGGATGAGAGGAAAGAATGGAGACTAGCTCCCACATATATGGAGATACTCAGCCTCCCTCAGGTGCCGAGGGGGGGTACGCATCCATGTTATTTTCATAATTCAAAAGCCTTATTAGTGTTGGTGTCTTTGCTTTTTTTCTTCTTCTTTTCGTGTTTAACCATAAAGCAGGGGAATTAGCTGTTAAAAACATAAGCACACACTTGGAAAAATGGCAATATAGGCTTGTGTGAGGATATGTACCCGCATGCACAACTACACACCCCCACACCTGCATACAGTCAAACTCTTTATATGTTAATAAAGTCCCTCTAGACTTTCTTTGTTCTCCAAGCTGCTTCATCCATCCCTTTCTATTCCCCCTAGAGGGTTGGATAGTCTCCAAACATACACACACACACACACACACACACACACACACACACACACACACACACACACACACACACACACACACAAGTCATGATCAAGAGCAGCAAGAGTGTGCACGCCTAAGAATGTCCATTTAATGTATTCATAATGGCTGCACATTGTTTGCACAACTTCACCAAAGTATTAGCTCGGCAGCAGCGTGATGACATTTCCAACACAACACTGGAAATCTCTCTACAGTGCGTCACAAAGCGCGTGCTCGCTCAAAGAAAGTCCCCTCACCCCCGAAGTCCACCATGGGACGCATCATCAGTGCTGTTAGACTCAGCTTTGTTAATTTATTTATTCCTTTCTCTTTCATTTATTCTGCGGCCCCCGAGAATGAGTCTTCGGGATATAAGTCGCCGTGTGTGCGCCCACTTTGATGCCACTTAAAGAGCCCCAACCGTAAAAAAAAGTCTGGCAATTGGACCAAGTGAGCGGCTCAAAGTCAAGGTTGAGCGATCTTAAAATAGAGTTGTCTGCTCATAAAAACTTGATGAGAATTGATTCTGAAAGATTGAGGAGATATGGATTTTTAATGGAGGAGGAGGGATTGTGACAGACACACACACATGTGCCATGCCCCCCAGTGTTTCTAAAAAAACGTAACCTGTCGTTGTTGTCTGCCTGCAGTCGTTAGTCGAGAACAAAGACTTGGTAAAAGAAAAAGAAACGGGAACAATGACAGAGAAAAATAATACCGGCCAACACTTTTATTTACCAATCATCCCCTGCCCCCTTCTCTTCCTTCTCTTCCTCCTCTCATTTTTTCTCCCTTTCCAATCAAAGTTTCAGTGCGCAACAATAAGACTGCTTACTCTCTCAAAAGCTGTTTAAGTGAATTTCACTGGCTCACCGGGGAATCGCCCCACTGAGGCTTTTGAAGGCATTGAGGCAGGGAGAGAAAGTAATTACTTTTTTCCCTAAACAGAAGTGGGGCGCGGCATGGTGAGTTTGTGTGCATGTGTGTGTGTATGTGCGAGTGAGTATGAATTAGTTTGTGTGCATTTATGTTTATGTTGTGCACATGTGAATCTGTGTCATGTGTTTGTGTGTAAATGTGCAACCTTGTGTGTGAGACTGGGAGACACATAGCAACAAAATAACATGGTTCTCATAGTGTGTGTGTGTGTGTGTGTGTGCGTGCGTGCGTGCGTGCGTGCGTGCGTGCGTGGGTGTGTGTGTGTGAGAGACTAATTCAACATTACATTACATTACATTGCATTTAGCTGACGCTTTTATCCAAAGCGTCAGCTAATGGTTCCATCGCATTACAGTAATTTAAAAATATATATATTTGTCCCTTTTTGCACTTTCTTCCTCCGATTCCGTTTTTTTTTTCCAGCTTGTGTGTTTTCCCAAGAAAACATTTCTATTCATTCATTAGTAAAGATAAGGTTAGATTGACAGACAGGAATAGGCGGATATTTAAAAATGAGCTTTCTCACTTGCTACGTATGAAAATAAATCCTGTCGTGGATGCAACCCTAACTCTATTTTTGCACCTCAAGTCGCTTATTGGACACCAGTGAGCAATACGTGGGGAAGAAAATCTGGGTCTTCTTATCCACTGGCTACACCCAAACACCAGAAATAGCCCCTTGCCCCCATGAGGGTTACCGATGTCAGACCAATAGCGAATGAGTTCCATAGAGCAGTAACAAATGTGAGGATAGAAGGCTAGATGGGTGAATAAAGTGGCTTGGCAGTCTGGTCAGAATGTTTCCCAGATTTCTTAGGGTCTGAACAGAGGGAAACGTGGCACAGCAAAATGTGTCCATAATTAATATGTGGTTCTTCGAGCTCGGTGAAGTGGAGACTGCTCGCAGGGATAGTTGGTAAAGTATTGTAGCGGGCGAGCTATCTGTTATCACACATTAGCAATCAAGGGAACGTGCAAGCACGAGCAGGTGCTTTTGAAGCATCTTTTCAGTACCGGTCCTTTACCCCTATGGCTTTTTGTTCCCCAGGATTGCACATCATTTCTTTCTTTTCCTTAGCAATTTACTTCCTAAAAAGTTAACTATTCAAAGACACACGTTTCCTTTGTATATTGACCATATGTTGGAATTAACTGCATTGATAACTCTTTGGCAACTTTGTAACATTTATTTAACTCAAAAGCAATAGCATGAATAACATGCTTTTGGTAAAAAACATAATCCTTCACAGATGTCAACATGGCTTGCCATTGGTCACAAAGTATCTTGCCAAAGCTCATCAAAATTAAAAGTGATATACAGTAGATGTGGATTTACGTTGCCTGTTGAGAGCATGCACTGCAGACTCTACTGAAATTAATTATACTAAATATTCCACAAACACCTCAGGATGTCTCAGGGAAGATCTGGATGGCATGGCGACGGAGAAGGACATCTGGGACATTTTAATAAGCCTTCTGCCACTATGTTCCGGACATGTGGCAGAAAAAAGATAAATGTGTGGATAGGTATGCTACTAAGCCCTGAATTTTCCCCAAATGCTGATATATGAACAACTAAGATTTCTTACGTGTGTGCCCACGTTGGTGTAGAAGCTCTTAAGACCCTCTGCATTGAAATGAGGTCTTGTGTCATGTCATGCCACAGCAGCCCTGGCTGAGCCCCTTCACTAAAGCCGGGCTCTGGCTGCTCTTAGATCGCTGCGTTTCTTATGTAAATCCATCTGACAACGCTGTCTCTGACACAGCCCTCATTTTCTCTGCATCTCAATGCCACAGCTCCTGCACTCAGCATCTCATCCAAACCTTCTTTAATATTCCTCCACTGTTAAGTTGATGTTCCTCTTTCCATGATTACTTTCTTACAGTCATGAGGAAGTATTCAAACTCAACGAGAACAATTATTTGACAATTGTGTTGCTATTAATTCACCCATGTTGATAATAATAATAATAATAATAATAATAATAATAATAATAATAATCTTGGATTTTAGTCAAAATGATGATGATGAAGCTGCTTACCAAGTGGCTATATCAGTTTGTTGGTTTGGATATGTCAAGTTTTCTTTATTTGAAATGACAGAGAACTAAATAAATCATATTTGAGTCTTGGACTGGTAAAAACAACAACAACAACAACAACAACCACAAAGGTGAATTGAAACTGCCCCAAGGCCCTATTAAGCTTTTGGGGGTTTTCCCATTCCTTTAGTGTGTAATATAGCTTTTTGTGCATGTAAATGGTCTGCAAAGACTAACATCATAAAGTTCCTTCAAGAGCGAGTTTCTATCCCACACACTCCCTCCGCCAGCCTGAAACGCGCCCATTGGACTCCATTGTTTTGTAAGTGATATCCATATGTACAGGCAGTATGGGAAAAATACAAATATTTTATAACATTAAAGCATGTAAACATGTCACAGTAGAGTCACAAAATAAAATTATGAACCTGAAAATCAACTTACCACAACCTCTTTATGAAATGACCAATGTCCCATTTGGCTGTGCTTTTACAGTAATAAAGAGGCCAGCTTTAGGGAAACTAAATTATACATTGCTAGTAAATGGGCGGGCTGAATGGTGAACTGTACTGGTGACTAAAAGTCATATACAGGTTACCATTCCCCCCTTTCCACACATTCACAGAGCCAGATAAGTTCATACAAGTGCCACCTGCGCAGGAAGACTGCATTCACGCACATTGTTGGTGTTGTATTTTTGGAGCAATTTTGGGTTTAGTATCTTGCCCACTAAAACCCCACAAATGGAAAGGTTGGTGGTTTGTCAATGGGTCCCTCTACCTCCTGAGCCACAGCTCTTGAAAGGATTGCACTTAGTGTGCCAAAGACTTCACGTAATTCAAGGATTCTGAGCAAATTCCTTCAAATCAAACCTGTTAAGAGAGGTGATGAGAAACCTTGAACAGTAATTCAGGGAATTGTTTGTTCTCTCAGGGACAGTTTTGGTACTTTGTCACCAGCTGGCAATGTCTTTGAACTTGAGGATCACAATGAGGGTACAATGAGCGGCTCCTTGGTGAAAATGAATACCTTGAGTTGACTCTGGCAACACAAAAAAACTGTTGTGTTGGCTGAAAATGGCATCAAAAAGTTAAAAGTTGGTTAAGACCTCCATTTAGACGAGAGCACTAATGATTATTGACATAGAGAAATGTATTTAATTCAAAAGACAACAGCTTTACAAACAAATTATTTCTACATCTCCGATGGTTGACTGAATCGCAAAATTTAAAAAGACCCACCTGACGGTAATCCTATCAGGGGAGGCGGTGATACTGTGTTTGTACTATTAATTACTAAGGGACTTCATTACCTGTGACAGATATCTGTTAAGTATTCGTGAGGTGTTCCTAATATTTGACTCACTGTATTAACCTTTCAATAAGATCAAAGGAACATTAATGATTTCTGTTGGGAAATACATTTGTTAGAGCACCTACCGAAGCAGGGGAAAAGACAAAATAAGGATAGGCACACAAATAGAATATTTATATAGATTTAGCAAAAACAGGGATTTGCACATCCAACCACATTTTGGTTCACAACAAAATAAGACAAAAAAAGGGAAAAGCTGCCAAGTGGGAGTTAAAACGACTGGTTTAGTCAGTGATTTAGTTTGAATTATTCAACAATGTTCTTTTTCCTGGGAATTCCATGTTCCATATTGTTTTCCATATTGCACTCTTAATTGTGCTGAGCTCTGGCATATTTCACCTTACCCTCTTCTACTGTGATGTACAAACACTCACTGTTTTACTGCCAAAAAATAGTTCACATCTTTGAAAAATGTTGCTTTTTTAGCTGGTTCTCAGCCTGTTAGATGTAGCACAGAAAAAGGCTTCCAGCGTAAATAGTAGGTTTTATCATGGATGTACAATGTTAAGCAGCAACAAAGGAAAATAATGTTTGGGGGTGAGGTATTGGACACAAAAGATAGTTGTGTTCCTTCATTCCTTTGTGTTCTTAAGGTCAAGTTTCATTTTTAACTTAACAAAAGTACTTAACCCAAACCACAATGGTTTCCTTGATTAAACTACCGTAAGTACTTTTGTTGCCTAAGCCCAAATACCTATTCTTGTGTGAGTTCAAAACTTTTTCATTTAGTTTCACAATATGTAAGAAAGTGATGTTTTTACCTTCTTAAACATATATTATTATATTTGTATATTTCCTTTGATGATAAAACCTATAAGCCAATGATGCAACCCCCTTTTAAGCCTCGTCCATGAGGCTATGTTCACCAAATAATGCCATTTTACTTGCATGATAATGTTGGAAATAGATGGAATCTGAAAAATTGCTGGTTTAACAATGTTAACTGGCAACTTTTATGTTTGGACACTTTCAGGAAAATGTAATATAATCTCTCATGGCGCTAACGACAGGGTCTTATCTAGAACATTCAACTTGTATGGCTTGAGTATAATAAGATAACACATTCAAACATAACGTGGGGGTTTCGGGGTACGTTTGTGTGTTGGCAAGACATAGTAGAGTTAGTCTTAAAGGTCTCCTATTATGCTATTTTTAGGCATATATTATGGGTCTCAGATATATACAAATATATAAAAAACATGTCTACGATGTGTTTTGCCCAAAATACCAAACAGATCATGCATTTCAGACATCCCTCATATCCCTCTATTTCAGACCTGTTAGAGAATTGCAGGTTTGGGGTCCTTAGCTTGAAAAAAGGGGGAGTTAATGCCTGCTCAGAATTCTACGAGATACAGCTAAATGCTGCCGTGATTAAATGTCATCATGTTACAAACCACATCAAGGATTATTTCTGAAACAGATGCTTTTTGTCTTGTTGGTTTACCAAAAGGTGAGTTCCTTTTTTTATTTCCCGCTTCTTACACATACTCTGAGTGTTAGCTATGCTTGCTAGTGTACTGTAAACAAAGACCTTATGTAAAAAAGAAGTTGTGAATTGTTTCTGGCAGCAACGTTTCTGGCGTTGGTCCACATTTCCAATATTAAGTCATATTGGACGCAAATCTGGATCAGCTCCGTTGTACTCCCATTTTTTTTAGATTTGGGTACGGAGGAAAAGAGAGAGGGTTTTGTTTTCTGACATTTTGTGAGTTCCCTGACGGACCAGGGACACATATGTATGTATAAAATACATAAAAAAGTGCATTTTGCATGATAGGTCCCTTTAAAATAAAAAAAAAGTGTTGAATCATTGAAAAAGCAAGGCAATAAGTAAAGACTACAGAATAAAAGTGAATTAGTAGTTTAAATTTCACCCAGTAACATTAATTGTGTTGATCTGCTGGTTTGCTTATTAAAACGGTTTGCAAATGTTTACAACCTTTTGTAGTTCCTCATCATTTTGGATGCTATCTCATACTGTGACCATAGGCAGAATTTTCCACCAGTATCTAATGTGAAAAGTAAACTAATGAATTGTAGGAAGTAGGTAAAACTTTTTTTTATTACTATTTTATCTATTTACTCAGTGTATAAGCCCAATAAAAACAAACTCAATGCTCATATACTTATTTAGTGGAGTTAAGAGTTGTTATTTTGTTTCTACAAGCATTAGGTCAGGGACTTTCTTCCATGCTTGGAGGAGGATCAGGTGAACAAAAAACCCTCATGGAGTAATAAAATGTTTTATTTGAAAAGAGGTCACTCTCTAATAAAAGGTTATTATTGTGATTGAAATTGCAGGGTCAGGGTAATTATTAGTTAGGGTTATTTACTTACTGTATGAGCCCAATATAAAACATCTCAATGTTCACCAGATAAAGCTTTTGTAAGGTGTGGAGCTAAGAGATCCTCTTTTTCATGGAAATGCCAATGGTCAGGGACTTAGTTTCATGCTTCAACGAGGAACTGTTGAATAAATAAGGGCGGTAATTATAAGTGTGCCACACTGAATGCAAATTGAATTATTTCCACAAAAAAAAAACCTCTGAACCAAGGCGTTCCTTTGAAGAAAAAACGGTTATTTTAGGTGAGTTGTGAGTACAGAGAGAATGCAATTTCTCATGGATGAAAGTAGAGGGTACTCTACACTGAAAAAAAGGGGAAAGTGGGGTTGTTCAATTTGCAAATATACAGTTAATATATGAGACATAATTTATTCATGTTTCTCATCGAAACATGAATCAATCATGTAGAACTATTTTAATCTTGAGGGGTGTTCGTTCCATAAGTCTCAATCATGTTAAGAAATAAGAAAAAAGTTATGTTTATCTCTGTAACTCCGCCCACTGAGCACATACGTCAGCAGCTTGCTCTGCAGCCGATTACTCAGCTTCTAATTATTATTTACAAATATTTTATTCACAAATTAATATGGTCGGACTCAAACCCGTACTTTAATAGTTTCGTAATTGAACCTGAACAATATAGCACTTTAATGGACAAGATGTAAAGCAGAAAAAAATGCTAAATATATTTATTTTTAAAAATGTGAAGCTTTTTCTTTTTTAAACAAAGGAGGGGGGGAAGGGTTCTACCATATTTTCTTCCCGCATCGGAGGAGTAAGCTGTTTCTGTCCCGAGAACATCTCTACAAGGTAAAAGTTATTTAAAGTTATTTAATGTCATCAAATGTTCGTCATAGTTACAGGTTATTACAAGACGCATTGTTTGCAAAAAGCAGAGTTCACATTTGCCGTTACAACGAGCAACGTAAATACAGCTGTCAATTTGTAAACATTGTCATTAACTGGTGTTAGCTAGGATAAAGCCATGGAAATCATAAGGTGAGTTTATTGACTTGTGTTTAGCGTGTTTTTATACTGTGAGTACTTGTAGAGCGTAAGTCCGGCAGCTGCTTGATTTACAATATTTAAAACTATGAACCTTGCCCAAAGTTATGCACATTAAACCGAGCTCAGTGGGGAGGGGGGAGTCATAGCTGATGGATGAGCTTGCGGCATGTTTTCTTTTAATTGTTTACTATGAATGAGTTACAAAAAAAAGCCTTTATTTGCCATTTGGCACAATAAACCTTTATTTTGGTCGGGAGAATAGTTTCCTTTAAGCTTCCTTGCTGTGTTCTAACACAATAATGTATATGTACATGCATCACAAACATTTTCTATTTATTCTATTTCTTTATTTTCAATGTATTTGTTATAAGTTTACTTGGTATTGTTAAAGTACAAAAGAAACTGTATTTGTATCAACCACAAAAATTGTATTACCTTATCAAAACTCATGTGTACTAAATTAATACACGTTGGCTACAGGTACAAAAAATAATGAAATTCAGGTGTCTGAAAAATGTCACTTCGAATTTATTTCTGTAGTACACCGAATTGTCCTTTACAATGTATATTTACTCGTATAATTTTCGGGTTTTACTTGTATTTTTTCAGTACACACCAATTTGTATGTGTATTACCCTTATCCAAAACTCATTGTGTACAAAAATTATACCACGTTGGCCTACAGGTATAATTTTAGGACACTTAGGTTGTCGGAAAAAAAAAAGTCACACGTCGGGGT
>NW_011348322.1:47481-50551 GCF_000735185.1 Notothenia coriiceps
TTTTCGTGCTGGTTAGTTAAAATCCGGCCTACTAACCTACGGCTGGACGGATAGTCGGAAGGTAGACACGGTGTTTGAATAGAGCACGGGAGTAACCAGTACGTACACGCGCAAGCCACACACAACCTCCTCTCCCGGAGACCATTCCTTCAGACGTGACTTTTTTTTTCCGACAACCTAAGTGTACTAAAATTGTACCTGTAGCAACGTGTATAATGTTTGTACACATGATTTTTTAATAAGGTAAGTACATTTCTGTGTGTTGATACAAATACAGTTTCTTTGTACTTTTAACAATGCAATTACAACTTATAAAGAATTATATCCATATAAGTTAAATGGGATACAAATTGGTTGTACTGAAAAAATACAAGTAAAATCCGAAAATTATACGAGGTCATATAAATTAAACATGTGTTAAGTAGGATTAGAGAAATATAGATGTCGTAATAGTATTTGTAAAATTTTGTCTTATCAGTTATTCCTGTTTGTGTAAAGGAACTTGTTGTAAGTACATAAAAAGAGTTTTTATTTTGTTATAATTGTTGGTGGTGTGTAGGTCTACTCGAAAACCAAAGAGGGTAGTACGTGACTTTTTTTTCCCCTTTCACCCCATCAAGTTAAACGTTTATACCGTCAATATATACTCTGTATAAATAAGTACAAAGAGCAGCTTTGTACTTAGTTAATACATCTTGATAAAATTAAAACTCCCCACATTGCAAAGATATTAAGATTTAGTACCAATTCTTTTATTTCTTTTCAATACAACATAGAGACATTGGAGGCGGGTTGACTCGTGTATGCAGTCGGTCGAACGGAGACGTCGGCTAATTGAGTCGAAGATTAATATATAAATGTTTATAAAATAAGTGGTTTAATTATACCAGCCTGATTTGGGCATTGAAATTATCAAAAGCATTTAACTTGGAATTTGTTATACCGTGAAATTACCTTTCTACATTGTTCGTATTTGTTTACGTTTTATATAAATAAAAATTTTTTTTACATTCGAAAAAGAAAAAATTTGTTTCCTCCGGCCCCTCCCCAAGATGGTATAAAAGAAAGGGCGTAGCCTCCTCATTAGACAGAGACAGGGCTCTTGTAAAGATGTCCATTTTCAATAAGTTTCAATAAAACTACGGCTTCCACAGATGACATTTTTTTATGGATTTTTTTGTCAAAGCACTTAAGATATTCATTGCTATCGGGACGTTAAGAGCATTCCATGGAATATAACAAAAAGTGTATCTCGAGCCGGTTTCTCAAACTTACCTACCCCACCTTTAAGTAAAAACTCATCAATCCCTGTTTAAAATGATGCTTCAGTTCTTAATAATGTAAATATGAATAATATAATATATAATAAATTCATCACAAAAAAGTGTGCCATCAGAATAATTTCAAACATGTTGTAGAAATCTGATAGAAAATGGCTTTTGAAGTGAAAATATTTCCCCTGACAGTTTCCTTGGCGTGAAAACAACCTGGTTTACTGGGTCTGACTAGTTAAACTCAACTCAAGCTGAGTGACACCGAGACATGCACCCTCATCTTAGCCATGCTCCCACTAAGACCTGCCACTCCCCCCCTCGCTCCCTCCTTGACAATCTCCGCTCGGCTTCCCATATATACTCCTTTTTTATCTTTCTCTCCGGCTACGAAGTTCCACTCCCACATGACAATATTCACACCCTCCTCTGACAACGCTGACCTCTTTCCCCCTCATATATCCCATCCCTCATTTCCTCCCTGGCTAAGATCTGTCCCATCCCCGCAGCATAGGGAGAGGCTAATCTTATTACGGCTGGTGAATCCGGAGGGCGAGGAGCCTCGAGACAGGCATGGAGACAAAGAAAGTGATAGACACGGGCGCATGCGTATGAATACACACATACTGTATGCATAATCTTGGAAAGGAAATGGTATAAATACACACGAGCACACAAACATAAGCCACTGCAGGGCATGAGGTGCACACACATCTAAAGGAAGGGATTGAGAATGTCAGGGATGACACCGTCAGTCGTTTTTTTCAGAGGTAGTGCATGCCTCAGTGAGATTATGTCAGTGTGTGTGATTATGCTTTTCATCTTGAATGGTGCGCGAGGTTGTGTGCGTTATTTTATCGTGTGCATAGCAATAAGGCATCACATCAGTAGACAAGGTTGGCATTAAGAGCCACTCTGCCCTTATGTTCTTCATTATATGGTGATTCACAGCAGCTTCATATGACTGGAGGAAGCCGGTCAGATTAATCTCTCCATTTAGAAAATAAAGGAGGTATATTCACAGGGGATGAGCTTTAGATTTCAAGAAAGGTCATAAATATGTTTACTTAAATACAGGGGGATTGATCGGCCTGCTCTGAAGAGAGTTATGAGGGGATTCCCATGATGGGGGTAGCCAGGTTTACACAGTTTACACTACATTGTAAAAGTACTCTGTTACAAGTAGAAGTCGTACTCGTTATGCTTGAGGCCCATTTCAAGATCATATATGACGTAACTGGATAATTACCAGTGGTGGAAGAAGTAGATCCTTTACTAAAGTAAACATAGCTACGGAGGCCTGGAGGGTTCATAGAGAGAAAAATAAATAAAACGTGGCCACGCTTTATTAACTCGTGCGCACGAGTTAATAAAGCGTGGCCTCAATTTGAATTGATTAGTTTTATGAAGAATATGTCCGGTCGCCAGGGCGTGTGTATGTGTGTGTGGGCATTTGTTTATGATAGTGTCGTTCGTTCCGGTGCACTCTGGCAGGACTATAGCACTACATCGAGATTAAGATTAAACACATTTCTTTCACTTGGGAATACACATATAACTATGGAGAACCAGATTTGTGTAAATTACTGTTCGTGGTAATTTGAAAACCAATGCCGGTGGTGTTGGACACACACAACCACACCGAACACGCACACACAGAGCGGAGCTAAGCACACACACACACACACACACACACACACACACACACACACACACGTTCTCACTCCCAACCCGTCACATGTTGACGGACGGTCAGGGCCCCTCCCCGTCACCCTATGACGGACAGGGTACCCCTTGAC
>NW_011348322.1:50685-50945 GCF_000735185.1 Notothenia coriiceps
AGCCAGTTCAACAGACCCTGGATATGTTTGATTTACCCGGCTTAACTAACCCTAACAAACGCGATGTCGATAAGCGGTCCTACGAAGCTGGTTATCAACTCAGTAAATCAACCAGGGTTTCTCTGTCCGGCTGAGAGCGTGTTCGCCTGTAAGGGATGGGGTTAGCAACATTTGACCAATCAGAAACATGGAGAAGCGTGCTGACAGCGCAGCGTCATGCTTCATGAGTATGCGTGCGCACGAGTTAATAAAGCGTGACC
>NW_011348322.1:50978-61361 GCF_000735185.1 Notothenia coriiceps
GTGTGCCTTGGCAGTTTGACCAATCAGAAACATGGAGAAGCGTGCTGACAGCGCAGCGTCATGCTTCATGAGTATGCGTGCGCACGAGTTAATAAAGCGTGACCAAGTTTTATTTATTTTTCTCTCTATGAACCCTCCAGGGCTCCGTACATAGCAATACATTAATATCAAAATTCCCCATTAAAAGTTAAGGTCCTACATTCTAAAAAAAATTAAAGAAGTATTATAAAGAAAAAAATGACTCAAATTGTGCTGAAAAATGTGATATATTATTAAATATATACATTATTTGATTATTAATATTTGTGCATCAAGTAATATTTCACTGTTGCACAAATACAAAGTTTTTGAAACACATATTATTCATATGAAGAATGTTTTGTAATATATTTTATAGTTTAACTTTTTCTTACCTAACCACAGTTAGTCCACTTGTTTAATTCTTAGAGATGCATTATGTTAAAAGTGTATCACATGTTCTTTAATGCAACATCTTAATCTGAAAAGTCACTTAATCTTAATAAATAATGAATTGATTAATTAATGTAGGCATCAAATCAAATAATATCCCTTTTTAAATGTAGTGGAGTAAAAGTAGTATAAAGTAGCATTACATGGAAATCCTAGTAAAGTACAAGTACTTCAATACAGCACAGTACTTGAGTAAATGTACTTTGTTACTTTCCACAACTGAAGGGAGGGCAATTGATAAGAAAGAAGGAAAAAATGCATTCTCTTGCACATTTACCTCCTTGCATTCTCTTGCACAAGTCCTCCAACTCTTACAACCAAATAGGTCGATTGTTCAGCAGCTTATTACAACCTATAGTCACGTTTTAAAGTTTAGGGTCGTATATTCACAAATAACCCTCTCTGGAAAATCCTAATATGTAGAATAGTTTGGCCATTAAAATGCTTTTTGATTAGATTTCTAGCGAGAAGTGTAGATATTGTACTTTTAGAATCCACATCCAGTGGATGTGTAGGATCTATAGTTTGATAGATATCATGAAGATTATTTGAGGTCTTGCCAGGAGAACGTGTATGTAGCACTATGTAAAGTTAGCGTCAACCCTCACCGGGTGAAAGCAGTATTTCCGGTCTCAAAGTTTTCATAATCATTCAAAATGATTTCACAGTGATATCTGCCGTACTCATCCACTAAAACAAATCATTGTATCCTTGTTAATTACACAACATTAATTGGTTTAAATTGTGTACAATGCTTTTGTGTAATTATTTTTCCCTTCGATTCTGAGAGGCTGCCTTATACTGCGTTTTATGAAAGGATTTACTACTTTGCAATTATTTTGCAGCTACAGACACTTTTTCTTAAATGGGGCCCACCTCGACCATATATAAAACAAAATAACATAACATACTGCTCTTAAATGGGCCATTCTGCTTTATGAGTACTTTCACTTACCATAAATCTAAGTCTTATTGCTTACGAGTATTTACACTGTTGAACTACTGTTTATTCTTCCACCTGCATTCATTGATTTCTTTTTTGCCACTTGGGGTAGTTCAACAATCTGTAAACACAACACTAACATTGTCGCCTCATAAAAATATTGATATGTTGGCCTGTTAGAAAACAGTGGCTTAATATTTTACACAGAGCAGACACGGAGTAACATTAGCATTCATGCAGAGTTCTGTTTGTCTCTACCTGCTTGCATGTGCAATAATCACTCTCCTTTGACTTCACTCTTGATCAAGTCACAAAATGGTCGGCTCTTTAGCTGCTTAATGCTCCACCAGTTAGACGTTTTTTGTCCCTGCGCTGTTTATTGATGGGCAGTTTAAATCGTCTAAATCTTAAATGAGACTCAATCAAAATAGTATGCTTCAGCCACAGTGACCTCTGATGCTGAAGGAGAATGCTTTTGTATAATTCACATTAAGCAAATGTCATGTCTAAGAAACTTATAGTGAAAGTTTATTCTTTATGTTAGTTTTGTCATGTCCCTTTGTCCTGTGCTTTATGTTTATTCCCTTAATTAATTCTCCCTCTCATTTCAGGCCTCCACGCTCCCCGCCCCCTTCTGTCTCCTGCGTCCTTGATTATTTTCCCCGCCCTGATTGTTTCCACCTGTGTCCCCTTTACCTGTGTATATATTGTGTTAGCTCCCTCCTGTTCATTGTCAGTTCATTGTCTCTCTATGACCTACGTTCCTGCTTACCTCACGGACTTCTCACGGATCTATGTTATTGATCACTGTTCTAGTTTTCCTCGAAAGAGTGTTTTTGTTTGACTTGTTTTCATTACTGTGCAAATTCCAGTAAAGTCTTTATTTTGAAACACTATCCGAGTCTGAGTTTGAGTCGTGCAATTGAGTTCATGCCTCAGAGTTCACTCCTTGACAGCACACAGCAGACAGTGTGTTTATTTGATAAATGTCTTCTATATGTATATTAATTACAAAAAATCTTTGAATAAATACACTTTTTCTTCACCTATTTTGTTGTATTTATTATTTATGGTTGACACAATTTTATGCTTTTTTAATAAATGTATGGTGTTCCAATTTTTTTCAAACCGTTCTTATATAGCTTTTTATTTAATTGTATTACATTTTAATTATTTCTTATTGTCTTGCTTTTATTCATATCAAATTGTCAAACTCCAGAATCGTTTCTTTTGTGTGTGTGAGAGAAACTCCCTCTGGAGGGAACTTTGGGATTTTAGCCTTTGCAGACCATTTACATGCACAAACCTATACAGTATATCACACTACAGGAAATAAAAAAAAAACATAAAGCATGATAGGGCCTCTTTACAAATAGTGTTAATTAAGACTTTAGAAACACCGGTTCATCAATGTAACCTGTGAAAGAGTTTTTAAACAGATTTGCCAAAAGTGCTTATTTTTGGCATTTTATTTTTATCTCTTTCAAATTGAGTCTCTCCACGCTCTGCAAGTTTTACTTTGCTTACTACTGGGAACACTTTCAGACCCAGGCGTTCCACATTTTTCAACATTTCATACAAATTATGTCACTCTTACTGGGTTTGATACCGACGGATCTCTAGTGAGGAATCCAACTCAGTGTACTGTGACAGTATCACAGGCTCATACCACATATAAAGGGCTTAGGTTGCACCACAAGTGGGAAACACTGAGTACAAGGTGTTTTGATGATATTTGTACATTTTCCCTTCTTCTGTCTTTGCATCCATTTGATTCTTACTGCCTCTGGGAGCGCCACTGACAGCCGTTACAAATGGATTTTACGCTGTATCATTACATCATTTTACAGTCTGAATAAAAATGGTACTGAGTGCGATAAAAAGTAAAGTGACAAGTATAGAGAATGTGGCTCCTTTTCCCTCTAATGACACACCAGGGCCAGGAACAGCGTGCAATATCACAGTCAAGCTGTTATGATACTGTGAGGGTGGCAATTTTTCTGTGAAGAGATAAGGTCTAGAAGCAGGCATGTACTTAAGTGAAACACTGTATTTGCAGGAGTAGTTGCCAGCTCCGAAGTAAGGGTTATATAAAAGTTAAGAAAGTGTAATAAAACAAAATCAATAGAAAAACACCCTGATACCATGTCCTCATGCTTTATCACAAACATCAAATCAACATAGTTTCACACATCCATATCTGCAATCAGTCACTCTAGTTAACTTCTGGCTAATACCCCCATATGTCAACTACAGCCATTGACCCTCCCTCCTCCAGAAACTATGACATTAATTACCATTTAAGACAAATGTCAGAAGCACGCTGCCTCCTCTTTCCTCCTCAGAACCAGGTTCATTAAAGCACATCGCCCACTGTACTAACGTAGCACAAATCCTTTGACATATGGTAAGCCCACCTATACAGGCTGAGGGAAAACGTGAAACCCACACCCATTTATGTGTTGCATTAGGAAGAAATAAAGTGTGTTTATTTGTGAGTGAGGTAGGATCCAGCCAACCTCTAATTACCTAGCTGCTCATTAGTGCCCAGGTGCCAAGTGGCTATTGGCAAAGGGTATATCCATGCAGGCAGCCAGGGTGACATGTTAATGGTGTAATCGTGCTGACCCATGTACACTGATGGTTGATAATTACCTTCTCCATGTATTAAGAGCGTGGCGGGTTCAAACAAGAGGGGGGAGCTGGAAAAAATGGGGGTAGAAAGGGTCCAGAGACCCTGCAGAGACCCTTTGGGAGGTCCATAAGCTATAGTTTAATGGCTGCGAACAAATCAAAGTAGAAGGGAAAGCCTGGTGTTTGTTGATAGGGTGGAGCGTAAAATGTCAGGGGTGTTTATTTCTCCACAGAAAGCTAGGCCTGCTGGGAGACAATTCTAATTCTAGTTCCCTTACACATTCTATGAACAGTTGGATTGAAAGCGGGTATTCAGATTATTCTTAATCTTTTTATAGACATACTGATGACTGGTTTGGCTGATGTCATGATGATAACATGTGTTGGTGAACCCTAAAACGGTCCTACTGTAGATATAATGTAATGATGCTTCTTCCTATCCACTGAATTAACTGTAATAACTACTACGATAATGTGTGAATCGAGGATCCCTATCCCTGACATTGTACTGGTACAATGATTATAATTTCACTGAACACAGGCGTAGCTTTCTATCCGGGCTTTATGGGTTTTAACTCTGAAGCTTGCAGACTCACTCATTGAAAATTTGAATAATGCACACTAAGCCAGCAAACCCTTGATAAGCCCCACAGTTCGAGACCAATATAACTAAACCAGTGGAGAGGGAGGCCCTTATGGGATTATGGTTGAAACTTGATACCTGAACCACCTGCTGCGTCAATGACAATGCACTAAGCAAGCACAGCCTATTGGCCATAGGATAGGTCACTATGAATTACAATATATACCAAGGGAGACCAAAATGTGCAATGTGGAGCATACCATCTGCAGGTTTTCAATCCACCCAAATACTTATTCCATTGATTAGCAATCTGTCAAGTAGAGGGATAAGTTGAAATAAAGCTGACTCATTTTGGGAATGGGTGGCCATCTCAGCAATATTTATGGTTCATGGTCACCCATTGATTTAGCCATAGGCTTTTTTGTATATAGTATTAGGTTTGACTACATACCTTATCAACAATAACTGTGCTGTCAAAGTGATGAATGCTAGTAACCATGTGACCTTGATGGGCAAACAACTGAAATTGCAGATCTCTGCAGACCCAGTGAAGCATTGGAAATAGCACAAACTTGGTCTTCCTGCTTTATTCTCTTGAGAATCTCTTCACATGAGCCTGACTATGAGTACGGCAGGTGGTCTCTCACAGGTGGCAAAGCAGAAGAAGAAAGTTGTTACTTGCATCCTAACCCAGCTGTCGATTCAACAGCCCTCTCCTCTACTTCCTGTTCACACACAGCTCCTACACCATCGTGAAGTTTGCTGACGACACGACCGTCATCGGCCAGATCACTGACGGCGACGAGACGGTGTACAGAGAGGAGGTCGAAAATCTGACATCTTGGAGCCAGGATAACAACCTCCATCTCAACGTCAGCAAAACTAAGGAGCTGATTATGGATTACAGGAAGCAGCAGGGAGAGGGACACACCCCCATCGCCATTAATGGGACTACGGTGGAGAGAGTCAGCAGCTTCAGGGTCCTCTGTGTCCACATCACTGAGGACCTGACATGGACTCTTCACACAACCACCATCACCAAAAAAGCTTGACGGCGGCTCTTCTTCCTCCGCAGGCTGAGGAGCCACAAACTGTTCAGTCTGCTGCCGTCTGGCAGGCGCTACCGCAGCATCCGGACTAAAACCACCAGACTCAGGGACAGTTTCATCCCACAGGCAATAAGACTGTTAAACACCTGAACTGTTGAAACAACATCCACAATATTCATCTGGCTACTGCTTACTAATTATTTATCTACATAATATATCATATTTCAATTACTTGCATACTCTTATTGCACTATTCACTTTTTTAAACAATTTTTCTTCTTGTATTTACTATTTATTTGCACTATATTTTTCTGTTTATCTGTGTTTTGTGTTGCACTGTTGGAGAAGCCTGTGACACAAGATTTTAATCGACATAACTACACTGTAGCTATGTTCGTTATGTCAAATAAAGAACCTTGAACCTTGAACATAGCATGATATTGCATAATTAATGCATGGCTGCTTTTGTCATCAGTTGTAGCTGGCATGCTACTATTGGATCGTTTATCTGTGATTTTGTTCCACTGAAGTGAGTTGTGACATGGTGAGACTGCTAGCAATTTTATAACACTTTGAATAATCGGCACATGAAGCTCAGCGCATGTTCTTTCAGGAAGACTGGGTATATACATTCACTCCGCAGCTGCATATAATCAGCTCATCATGGGCGTTGTCTATAACCTATTACATTCACCTCATTCTCCAGCAGCCAATCACTGTGCTGCAGCCAAACTTTAAAATGGTTCTCCTCTCTCCTGCAGTCAGCTGTGATTTCTGGTTTTCATGCTGCCACCCGCCTCCTCCCCATCCACCTCCCTTCATCATATCCAGTACCAGGAGAGCTAATCCAAAGACATCATCACACCTCCTCTTCATCCCATCTCCTCATCAAATCCAGATCTTCAGCATCATCACCAGTGTCTAGACCCTGGGGAGGTTCCCATATGCTCACGGCTGCATTCCCCCTTTAGATATAAGATTTCAGGATCGGGGTGTAATCAACAAATACTTAACATTTATCATATGACATGTGTCAATAAATGTTCTTTAAACAAAATGAATTCTCTCCTGATTGAAATTTGGGAAGCATCTATAAGTACATCTACTCAAGTACTGTACTATACAATGTTGAGGTACTTGTGCTTCACTTGAGTATTTCCATTGTGTGCTACTTTGTACTTCTACTCCACTACATTCAGAGGTAAATCGTGTACTTTTACTCCAATACGTTTATTTAATTCCTTTAATTACTTTACATATTTTGATTAATGATGTGAAATATAAACAACACTTAAATCAGACTTTAGTTACACCTGGAGTAAATTCACAAGTTACCTGAATGTTTTCTATTCACAAGCCTGAATATTTTGTCCAAATATGTCTCGGTCCCGCGCCAGCGGGGGCAGAGGTTTCTTTCCCTCCGCCCAACCAGCTGCCTGCGGAAGCAGACGTGCCGCTAGGCCAACCCCGTCTCCTAAAAATTACGTTCCCACAGAACTAAACTGCATTTTCAATTACGATTAGCTAGAAATGTATTTTCTCCCACGTTACGTTCGTTATGAATTTATCTCAAATACGTTTATTTTCTACATATCTTCTAGAAACATATTTTCTCCCACGTTACGTTTCTTATGAACGTATCTTAGATACGTTTATTTTCTACATATCTTTGCCATTTATTGTCTTGCTTATAATAATGATAATAGTCATTCATAAATATCATTTTAGAGCACACATTTGAAATCAGTAGGCGAGGCTGTAATTTCTCCAGCTGTTACTCTCATGAGCGACGCATAATAGTTTTAACATGCCAAAAAGCTGCTGTGTCGTTTATTGCACCTCAAACATTAAAACAAATCCGGAGTTACGTGTTTCTGTACTTCCTCTAAGAAGAAAGGACAGTAGCAGAAGATCTCTGTGACGCCAGATGTGGTGTTTTAATGCGATATCGTTTGTTTTAGGTAACTTGCCTTTTAGGTAACTTTCCTGGAGCGACAGCTCCAGCGTCAGACAGACGAAGACGAGGGAGGCAAATCCTACTCAGATTGAGTTAGCTCAATCTGAGTAGGATTTGCCTCCCTCGTCTTCGTCTGTCTGACGCTGGAGCTGTCGCTCCAGGAAAGTTACCTAAAAGGCAAGTTACCTAAAACAAACNGGTCTCAGTGAGAGCAAGGAAATCCAGAGACTGCAGGGAAGCGTAGCCAGAGATGAAGTCAGCCTTAGGAACAGCTGACTGGCAGTTCCACAGGCCCCCTGAAACTATGTTGGATCTCAGTGGAGCATGTGGGATAGACGAGAGCAGGCCAGTTATATCGATTAGGAGATACACGGGGCCAGTGATAGTTGCGAGAAGACACATAAACAGGAATGGAGAAAATACACATGATTATAGCATGAGGGGCTAAAGACTAATTTGCTCGCGAAATTTTGTGAATGTATTGTACCTAGTGAAGCCAAAAAACATTGTTTCCTGTTTTACCGCCGCCGCCGCCCAACGATTCTGAAAGTGTACGATTAGTAAGATAATTAGGAAAGTTAAAGAGTAAAGTTTTGAATAAAGGTACATTATAAAGAGCCAATACAAACTAAGTTAGTAAAACTAATGCTGTAATAAAATCACAAAGAATAGAAATAACATCTGGTAAATTCCCTGTTTAGTACCAAATTTTGACATATCCAATTTATCTAGCAAAAAAAAAAAAAATAAAAAATAATATGAAAAAATAATTAAAAAAATTATTAAAAATAACAATATATGTCGAGTTGGTTATATCGATCTTAATGACGTGAACTGTGTTTCTACGGCTCTCCTCAAGGTAAAAAAGATGAGAGAGGATAAAAAACAGATACACAATGCAGTATAAGAAAATCTATGGAAGACGAGGCACATTACTCTACGATTGGTAAGAATACAAACATCAATACTAAATCAATGTGAGTCCGGGAACCGCCACACACCACACACACACAACCCACACAAGAGGAAAAAAAAGAGAGAGAGAAGAACGCCCACGGGAGAATAGTAGCAGAGAGACGAGAGAGAGAGAGAGGAAGAGAGAGAAGAGAGAGAGACGAGAGAGAGAAGACAGGACTCGCCAATGGCCAAAGCCTCTCGCGTCCGCCCGTCGTGGAGTAGCTGAGTTTTAGTTTCAGGACGAAAGTCGGGCCCCGAATTCCTAGACCAAAACGCAGAGGAGAAGGAAACGGCAGGCGACCAGACAAGAAACTATATCTGTGTATATGGACCGACAAGACATCGGGAGGTCCGGGGGTGAGGTCCGAGAGGACTGGTGTTCCTCGCGAGACTTGCCCGGTCTCCACCTAGCGGTGGACCTTCCTCGGAGTGTCCACCACAGGCATGCTGTCCTGTTCGTGGTCCACTCGAACATCCACCCAAGTATTTGTGGGTAATGTGAGACTCCCCTCCCAGGTACAGTTTTTCAACCTCCATAAAGAAGGCACCTTACATTAAAAAGTAGACTAAAAAAAAGCGGGAAAAGACGGACAAGACGAGCAGTGTCTACGTGTACATATCCTCAACCTCGACTTCTCGGAGCAGTCGACAGCATGTCTTGCTCTGCAATTTGTAAGGAGCACGAGTCGTCTAAATACCAAAAGTAATCTTTTGAAAGTTATCGAGCCGTCGACTGACACGTAAACAGCGCACCTTTTAGAGAGCGAGCGCGTGAGTTTGCCGGAGGCCACCAAAGACCCTGACTACAGGTTCGACGATCTGCGGCACGACACTGTACCTCTCTATGACAAGGATACGAGATACTCCGGTGACTAATCGAGCATTTGACTGAAGACTGTCTGTTCAGACTTTAGAGAGTTCGAAAAGAAGTTCAAGTCCCGTTAGACTTAGGTGGATTCTCACAATTGTCATTAGACTTCATTGTACTGACCTTTGGGGTATAATATTTTCGGTAATGGCTTTGCGTACAATAGAGTACACCACAGAGGACAGAGACCCGAGGAGTAATTTACATATGGACGTTGAACTATTTATTGTAGAATCCTTTGCAAGAGTTACGTCTGACAAATATATGCCGGCGGGTCAAGTGATGGTAAAGCGTTCGGCCCACACAGTTCGGAGTAGTCGGGAAACACCGTCGTTCAGCGTACAGAGCCTCCGAACTTCGGCGAGCACTGAACTGTAATTTCATCCGTACAAAAAATTATTTTCACAAAGACAAACATCGTAGGAGTCGTACAACAAGTCACAGACTCTTACGTTCTGTGCGACTCGATGGTACTAAACGTTGTGCTAGTTACGTAGACGACTAATTTCCCTAACACAGAGCAAATTTCATGAAACTAGAAACGTAGTTAATAATTATGCCACTTATTCTTGACGACAGCGGGTGCACCAGTACTTTGACCGAAAGTTTCGTGTCGCAACCATTTTTAGCGTCGGACCTTAAGTAAAAGTATTTCCATTTTGTCTTCCGGTTACTGATTGTGATGTTATGAACTTCCTACTACCAGTTATTGTCCAAGGTAACTCGTCTCAGACAAGTAAGATACCATCGAGAACAGACCTCCAGTCGAAGTCACGCGACTTGATCCTGCCTTCTGACTGTTTGCGGTAACCTCAGGACGCCCCTCAGGTAGCTCCCACGGTATGTGCATACAGTCCTGATGCCAGGATAGACACAAACATCCGATGCTGATCAAACACTAGAGAGCACTAAAAATAAAGC
>NW_011348322.1:61401-73404 GCF_000735185.1 Notothenia coriiceps
GTATGGATCTTACAATTTCAGAGGCGTTTTTGTACAAATACTACGTCCTACGTTGTGGACCAGCGTAGTTATTACACTTTTTTTATGAGACTGGGTTGCAAACACAATAGCCAGCATGTGTAGTTCTGGGGGAGCTTTCGAGTCCAGTTTTGAATAGTCTGCCGTGGTTTCGTTCCATTTCAAAGAGATTGACGCTCGGCGTAACCTTGGCGCACTGCCACTCAAACATCCAATCCCAGAGTTTGAAGATTAATCACGGGGTTTGTCAACGGGACTGTAGTCCCAAATGATAGCTGGGGATTATGGGTAGTGTAGTGTCTTTGGCCATCCTAAACTGAATTTTTTTCCAGATATCATATCGCATTATTAACACCACATCTGGCGTCACAGAGATCTTCTTTTACTGTCCTTTCTTCTTAGAGGAAGTACAGAAACATGTAACTCTGGATTTGTTTTAATGTTTGAGGTGCAATAAACGACACAGCAGCTTTTTGGCATGTTAAAACTATTATGTTCTGCCTTGCTCATGAGAGTAACAGCTGGCGAAATTACAGCCTCGCCTACTGATTTCAAATGATATTTATAAATGACTATTATCATTATTATAAGCAAGACAATAAATGGCAAAGATATGTAGAAAATAAATGTAAGATACGTTCATAAGAAACGTAACGTGGGAGAAAATATGTTTCTAGAAGATATGTAGAAAATAAACGTATTTGGGATACGTTCATAACGAACGTCACGTGGGAGAAAATACGTTTCAAGCTAAAAGTAATTGAGAATGCAGTTTAGTTCTCTGGGAACATAATTTTTGGGAGACAGGTTGGCCAGGCACTCATTGGGGGGGGCACACCGGGACACGCCGTGTCCGAGCGGCCCTGCACCCTGATCATACCCGCCATGGCTGCGACTGGGGCCTTCGTCCTCAATGGCCGTCGCCACGTCGCATCTACACACTGCCAGATATCTGGCAACGGGGGCGAGACGAAGGCCGGCTGTGCCGGCTGCACCGGGCCGTAAAACCCCTGCCGAAGGAGCGGTAAGCCCACACGCTCCGTCCCCAGGGTCATCACAGCAGGGAAGTCCAGACGCGCCGGGAAGTCCAGACGCGCAAACCTGTGTGCTGGGCCCTCCATCTCCACCATCTCGAGGTCCTGATCCTCCACCTGCGAGCCGAACTTCACCCGGAAATGATCGTTACGAGGCCGAGGGATCATCCGACAGGCGTTACAGGCCGGCGACTGGCCTAGGCCGTCTTCGGCGTGGTCCAGCCCCAGGCACTGGAAGCACAGGCGGTGCGGATCAGCCCCCTCGATCAGGCAGACATGTCGGGCAGGTCTGGTGCTCAAGGAGTGGTGAGTCCATGTTTTTCTTCTCTTTCTCTTATTCACGTCTTTGCTCAGAGTATCACTTCCGCTCGCTGAAGAGAAAGGGATGACAGTCAGGAGGCGAGGCCTCCTTTTATACGGTGAGATGCGAGAGCATTCAGGTAGTTGCTCCAGGGCCGGCTACGTCTATAGAAGTCGCAGTAGGTGAATGCTTGCATGATAAGTTAGTACCCATAGAGTACAGTAGAGGGCGGAGCCTGTGAGAGCTATAACTTTTAGTACTTTTACTTTTGGTACTTTAATTAGGTAAATGTTGATGCCAATACTTTTCTGCTGACTTTCTACTTACTTTAGTAACATTTTGAACGCAGGTATTTTACTTGAAACGGAGTAATCCTACACTCTGGTACTTCTACTTTTACTCCCGTACAAGATATGACTACTTCTACCACCTCTGATAATCGACCTAGAAATTGAATACCTTTGAAAGCCTTTCAAACACATCCCCCTTCAGGTTGGTTTGGTTTGTCTTGAAACAGCAGCGTAACACTGAGGAATTTGCCCCTGGATCAAGGTTTCTGGATTGTCAATGGCATCATGGCCAGAAAACATGTCTGTCAATAAAAACAGGGCGGAGCACAACAGTAGAGTACTGTTTTAATCTCCATTTGTAAGATGTGGTGATATTCGTTTCCCACGTCCCACCTTCTGTCATCAATGTGTTTCAATGGTTCCGGTGCTATTTCCATACTCTTTGAGAGTGTATGCTAGCTGAAGGGTGAATGATTGTATTTGAAGATGTTTGTGTCTTGGCAAAACATGAAAGATGTTTCTGGTCTGCAGATGTATTCTATTGCCAAGCTGAACAAAAGGCTATACACTTCTCCAGTTTTCTCATGTGTTTTATGTAAGAAGGGTCGCCAAAGCTGCAAAGTAAGACGTCTCAGCATTCCAACAATCTCTGGTGTCTGAAAGCAATTGGCAAAAGAAGCCTACAGATTGCAGTCTTAGCTTTATGCTGCAGCGGGACAGGTGGAGATGGTAAAATGAGTGGGTCAGCGCTCATTCACAGCAGCCACCTAAATGATCAGTCACCACCTTACATCCTTCAACATCCTTCAAAAGCAGTAGTGGAAGGGAAGCAGTTCTGCCACCACATTTATGTAAGGCCGTGGGAACACCTGGACATTGATAGAAAAGCAGTCCTTACTTTCTGAGAACGGTTAAAAAATCAGAGCACGAAAAAAGTGGGATTTTAAAATTAGTATTTAAAATAAGATATGACAAGGTGAGAAAGAAACAAAGTTAATGCAAAGGGAAATTGAAAGAACATTCAGAAGAGAATGAAAATGCTGGATTGCAAAAGTGAGAATGTGAGATTTTAGAAAAGTACAAGGTCTTGTCCCATTATGAGTCAGCTTCTGTGAGATACAGTATTTGGGCCCGGGAGTGTGTGTGTGGTTGTGAGGCTCTGCAGCGTTATTCCCTGGGGTGTCTTTGACCATGGCTACATCCACTCCAACAGGCAAAGGAATCAGGTAGCACCAGGTACGAGCAGGCTTTAACAGCTATAACCCCACTCCTTCTCTTCCAGTTTGGAGTGTAATAGGAACTAGTGATATGGCTGACCAGGGGGTAAGGCCGCTGCCTCAACACTCGTAAAGGAAACAGATAAGGACCATTCAGAAGTCAGGCACACTCATTTTAGCCTGAGAAATAGCCAAGGGATTCTGTTGCTGCTTTCTTGAGCAGCAGTTGGGAAAACAGCAGGGGTACAGTATACATGTACAAACAGAAATGTTGCTGTGTCCAAGGATCTCCTCTTATGCACAGCAGCACAGTTATGCACTTCCAATTTGCCATTTGCATCAATATTTCATGGGTATTTTAAAAAGGGACTTGTTTGAAGAGCTATGAAAAAGTAATCAGCATGAATTTGTTTGCATGCTTTGCTTCTAGAACATCTTTCCACATGTACATTCTGTCACGTGTTGGATGTCTCACTCAGTCAGTATTTTTGGTATACTAGGCACATGGTTTCACACTCCAGTCTATTGTACCAACCAATCCCTGCTTTATATTGCTGAATAACCTTGACTGCCTTGGCATTGAACGCACCACTTGGGGATCCAGGGAGTCTCTTTGTCATTAGGAGCTGTTACACAGTAAATCTGGAAACTAGATTGCGGGGCAGTGAGCTGTGGCGGGGTTCAGGAAGGCAGTGGCGAAGGCGGGATTGACAGAATCAGCGGTTAAATCAAACAGACGAGGGGGAAATACAAATATTTGACTCGGATTCAATTGGCTTTTGATCAGACTCAATAAGAGGTGTTATAAACCAAGTGAGGTTGGAGGGGTAATAGGACGGGCAGCGTCCTTCTGTATGACCACACTGACAAACAAATGTCAGGTTATTAGCAGAAAATGCAGTAGGTGGTAGAGGAGAAAGGGGAGAATGTCTGAGATTATTCCCAGAAAATAAAGAGTGAGGAAGTAAGTAAATGAATATGCAGATACTGAATACTGGTGGGAATGAGTGGTGTTTTTGAGGAGACAGAAGACAGGGAAGCAAGGTGAAAGCTGATTGGATCAAGGGTTGCATAGGTGACAGTTTTGATGCAGCCTCTAATTTAAAGTTGATTTTATTTTGATCTCACTTCGATTTTGACCCAAAAGTAATGAGGGGAAAATTGCCAACACTTACCTCAAAGATGAGCACGAAACTGCGGCACCAACAATTGAACTAAATTGGGAGACTTGAAATCCCGGGAAAATACAGTTGGATTTAACATTGTGCAACTTTCATGATTAACAGGTTTTGTTTTGGCGACAATGGCAGTCTGATCAATCCCAATAGAGAGGCTTCCATTGTCCATGCGTCTGAACAATAAGCCCAAGTCCTGCATCCTTTACAAAGAGGAAGTGTATTCAGTTCACTTGATCTTTTTTATTTTCGCAGCAGAACAATTGGAGAACTATGCAGAGGACAAATAGAATGTGTTTTAAGGAAGCTCTTAGGCTAGCTCTTAGGCTAGAATGTAAGTGATTTCCCAGGAAATTATTGGTTTCATCTATTTCCAACTAGCTTTGTGAATTTCACAGTGTTTTACAGGATATTATGCAAAGAGGAAAACTGATTTGGTGAATATTTTAACTATAACAGTGTATAAGAAGTGGACATAGTCACAAAGCTGTTCCCAAGTGATTGGTGGACCATGTTCGGAAGCCATTTCGTTTTTTATTCTGCACCAACAGAAATCAGTTGGGTACAACTGAAGCCTGAAAGGGCATTTTCATGAGACCAAAAATCTACATTCATGCTTTTAATTTATGTATTACACACTGTTAATGGGCTTAAGTTGAAATGCAGGTCTTTGACACAATATTGGCTTCACTTCTCAGACCCTTGCTTCAGCCAAAATGTAATATTAGGTACCTTTTTTTTTATTCTGAAATCTAAACACTTAGACATGCTGTGTAATCCATGGGCTCATTTAAGTATTTTAGAAGTCTTTCAGTTATTTGAATTGTAGAAATGACAGTGTGGGAAAGACTTTCATATAGACCTTTGAATTTAAAACCAATTATAATTCAACAATTATATGAAAAATTCTCAGAAACAAACAACAAATACCCAAGGACAAGAACGTTTTTGGACCTTGATTATGGCTCTGAAAGCACATTTGGCTTGTTTTTGATTCAAGATAAGCTTTTGATTGCTAGGATAACATGTAGTTAGAAAATCCACATCACATGGTTCCTCGCATTTATTTTATGTGCCTTGTTTCTCTTCGCCCACACTTACCAAAACCAGAAAACAACACCAAGTGTTTGTTTCCTTCTGTGAGAAGAAAAACACACACAGAGAGCGCTAACCTCATTGTACAAGGGAGCAGCTGTGTTTGTGGGAAACTTGATCTTAATTCTGATAACACTAACTGTAACAATACTACTGGCACAAGCTACAAATGCCGTAGTGTTATTTCTTCAATGGGTATCCTACAAAGGCATGGCAATCACTGAAATCTGCTTTTGTGTTATTGTTCCGTGTTGTAATGTGTTCTTAAAGTCAGTCTTAAGCCATTGTTGAAATATGTTTGTTTGTTTGTGAGATTGAAAATTATCCCCTGCATTTGAATTGAGCTCATATTGCAATATAGATTAGTAACACCTCCTTTATCGCAGCTCTGATTGGACGATTAAAAGCAGGAAGCCTGCTGCTGTGATGGTGCGGTTGACGATGGTTTATCTGAACACAACCCTCTAAGGGAGAAGCACTCACCACCAATGCTGGCATGCCACAGCAATACAATTAGGTTAAGGTCATGTGATTTAACATCATGAGCAACACATGATGGGGATACAAGCCCAACTAACAATCAGAGTATAATTGAGCCGCATGATTGAGAAGATTTGCCCTTAAGAGAGCTAAAAAACAAAATGAGGCTGTGCATGAATTAAATTGCAATCATGTTAATGGTTGGCTCGGCACTAATCATGATTGCTTTTGCTTCCACATCTGTTTATGACATGTAGTTTCATTAAACATGAATAGTATTGTTTCTTTGAAGACACAGTGCGGGATCCAAATGTAAACAAAGGGTTGAGAGATTGACAGATCTTTAGGCTCTTTGGAAAAGGCGAGAAATGTATGAAAGTTGCGCTTTTGTGTGCTTATGAGATGTTAAGTCGGTAATGTTGGTAATGGGCATAAGTGAAACAGGCATTTCTTTTTTAATGATGTTGAATGGTTAACGCAAAAAACACTCCATTACAAACGGCTATCTTAAGCTACATAAAGCAGTTTTTTATCTTAACAAAGCTCCACACTACTTTACACTATGCTGTATTTCTAATAATAACCCATAGTGACAGACCATCTCCATTTTGAATCACCAATATATCATAAGCAGATCCAATTAGTTTTAGGCTTGGTGATACAATTTCCAAGATTCAATCATTTGTTTCCTTTATGAATAAAACATTGTTAGAAATGTGTCTTGGTGTGTGCTCAGGAACCGAAAAAAAAAAAACACATAGCCAACAACAATATATATAACATACAATAACACATAAGCACAAAAAAAAAAAAATTAAAACTTAAGTGTGAGTTGGGTTTAAAGCCCGCTATGGGACACGGTTCATTTGATCACACATTCACACTGCAGTTTTACAAATCTGTCTGAGCAATCAAGCCTACGATGTGTTCGGCAGTCAGCAGATATTAGTTTCCAGGAACTCTGATCAGAGGGCCAGTACAATGTGTTCTCATTCGTAACACTCCGTTCGATGTCTCACTATGGGATGTGCCTCATCACGGAGCAAACAGAAGCATCAATCTCATTACGCCAATCCTGATTGGCTGGTGATCTTGACGTCAGCGTCAGGGAATCCACCCCCTATAAGTAGCTTGCGCTACGCCGCATGCGTCATTCAAACACCTCTTCTCGCTTCAGAGCACATCTCTATATTGGTAGCCGGGCTAGCTCACACAGTCCACAGACGGAACCAAGCTATCCAAGCTAACTTCGGTCGACGGGCGCTCGTCGGCTACTTCTATATATACTTCTGCAAGAAGACTTATTATTGCAAATCGACCTCGCCGTTTTTTCTTCGGAAATAAAGGTAAGATTTGATTTTTTCTTCCCTCACTACCGACACCACGGTAGCGAGGACGTCTTTTATTTTTCTCTCAGAGAAACCAGAGGAGTAGAAGATAAAAAAGGTATTAACACACCAGTTAATATTCTTTGAGAATAAAATCTACACCGTCGCTTTTTCTCCGGATTAACGACTGGTTGTGATTCTCTTTTCTCAGCAACGCACCTGCTACGAGCGCGTCCTTCCCACGTCGCCATAATGGCGAACAAGATGGACACGTCTCTCCCTCACACCAGAGGAGCCAGGGAATCGGAGGCTTGGCTCTGCGGCTGCGGGTTGAAGATTTCGGACACAGACGCACACCAGGTCTGCTCGTCCTGCCTCGGGCTGCAACATGCCCAGGAGGCTATCGACCTCACCTCCTCCCGAGGATGGCGACTACACCAAGCAGGAACCCCACGCTGCCGGCAAAGGCGGACCGGTTCCAGTCAACCATGACTGAACGGTCCTACAGAGCCGCAGAATTGTCTGCCAGGGCTTTGAACATTTCCTCGCTGCTAACCGCTTACCAAGCGGAGCTCTGCGAGGATCTGTCAAGTAGTCCTGGACCGGCAGTACTGGACGAGATAGCCGCGATCACGGACATCTGTCTCCGCGTTCAACGCTGCGCCTGTCCAGGCCACGGGAAAGGCAATGGGAATTATGGTGGTGCAGGAAAGAGCTAGATGGCTCAACCTCACCAACCTCCCAGACCGGGAAAGAGAGGATGTGCTGGACATGCCCATCGTTCCCGAGGGGATTTTTGGATCTGCGCTCGCTTCTATGCAGAAGAGATGCGAGTCCAAGAAGAAGGAAGACGAGGCCCTCCACCTCTGTCTTCCTCGAAGGGTCCAGCCGCTGCCTCCACAGCGGCAGTCCTTCGCCTAAGCTACCTCAGCTGCTCGGTTTAAAGTACCAAAACAGCAGAGGTCACAGCCCGCCCCGAGTCCCCAGCCCAGGCAGGAGACGAGGGCGAGTTGGCCCAGAAAATCTCCGGTTCCGGCTGCAGCCCAGGCGCAGCCAACCCGGAATTTCGGCCAGCAGTCGAGGAAGAAGAAGCTGGCGGCCTGACAGCCTCCTCTTCTTCCCTCGGTGACGGAGCTGGAAGGTTCCCCAGCTCCAGATGTGTTCCCGCTGCCTCGAGAGATGCCTCAACGCCATCCTCAAGTGCACCAAAACACATGTCACAATATTGTTCTGTTTTCTCGGATAAAGCATTTTCCGCTGACGCATCCAGGCCTCAGGCTGAGGGCGCAGCTCAAAAAAATGAAAGAGAAAACAATAAAAACGATAAAACCAATAAACAGCCCGCCATTTGTTCCCCTTTTGAGAGCAGCTACGGCCTCTCTCAAAAGGCGGACAATGAACGGGTCTGTGAAGGCACCGCCGCCACGCGCATGCGCAGTGACGACTGGGGCTGTGAGGCTACCACCGTCACGCGCATGCGCAGTGTCGGTGGGGACTGTCAAATCGGGGTACCACCGTGTTCAGACACTAGAGGGCCCCATAACACAACAAATAGAGACTCAGAGGGCAAAAGACGTGACATCTCCGCTGGCTCTAAGGAGCGAACAGTGGAAGATGCTCACAACGTCTGCTTGGGTGTTCAAGACAGTTACACGGGGCTACAGACTCCAATTCGCTGTCACCCCCCCTCGCTTCTCGGGCGTTCTGTATTCACAGGCCCGAGGGGAGTCAGCCCACATTCTAGAAAGAGAGATCCTCTCGCTTCTAGAAAAGAAGGCTATATCTATAATACCCGCTGAGCGGAGTCAGAGCGGCTTTTATTCCAAGTATTTCCTCGTTCCCAAACGGGGAGGGAACGGAATTCGGCCAATACTAGATTTGAGGGCTCTGAACGCGTATCTAAAAAGATACAAATTCAGAATGCTCACTCACACATCTCTGCTGCGTCTCGTGCGACAAAACGACTGGTTTACATCAGTCGACCTGAAAGATGCGTATTTCCATATCCCAGTATATTACCCACACAGGAAATATCTGGGGTTCGCATTTCAGGGTGTCTGTTACGAATACAGAGTACTTCCCTTCGGGCTGTCTCTCAGTCCAAGAGTGTTTGTACGGTGTACGGAAGCCGCGATAGCCCCGTTGAGACAACAGGGTATTCGCCTGGCAACCTACCTAGACGACTGGCTGCTCCTCGCACAGTCGGAACAGGAGGCTATTACGCAGACAAATGTCCTCGTAAAGCACCTGCTCAACCTGGGTTTCATAATAAACACAGAAAAGAGCATGTTGTGCCCGGCACAGACTGTACTCTTCCTGGGTTTACACCTGAACTCGGTGCCCTTTACAGCCCGCCTGTCAGCGGAAAGAGTGAAAGCTTTCAGAGCTTGCCTCGCTCATTTCCAGCTGCGCAAACATGTTCTCTTCAGATCATGCCTGCGGTTACTGGGGCTCATGGCGTCAGCCATCCTGATCGTACGACTGGGACGCTTACACATGAGGGAGTTTCAGCGCTGGGTAGCCGCTTAAAACTAAACCCCGCGCGTCATGGCGCGCGGAGAGTGATGGTTACGGCGAGATGCGTAATGGCACTGCGCCGCTGGCTACACCCGACTTTTCTAGTACAGGGCGTATCGATGGGGACTGTCCTTTCACGGAAGGTGGTCACCACGGACGCATGTCTGACAGGCTGGGGAGGTATTTACGAGGGTCGCCCGGTGAGGGGTCTCTGGAGCAGAGACCTCCAGCGGTCGCACATAAATTACCTGGAGCTTTTAGCGGTGTTCCTCACCCTAGAACGCTTTCTGCCTTTTCTCAGAGGACACCATGTCCTCGTGAGGACGGACAATACGACCACAATATCGTATATAAACCGACAAGGGGGTTTGCGCTCTCTCCAGTTACACATGCTGGCACGCAAACTGATCTTGTGGAGCTGCGGCCGTCTCCTCTCTCTGAGAGCGACGCACGTACCAGGGTTATTGAACCTCGGGGCAGACTTACTGTCCAGAGGTGCACCACTATATGCAGACTGGACTCTACATCCAATGATTGTGAGCCAGCTGTGGGTGCGTTACGGCCGAGTCGCGGTAGATCTGTTGGCATCAAAAGAAAATGCTCACTGTCAGCTTTTCTTTTCAATGCGCGATCAAAACGCACCGTTAGGTGTGGACGCGCTCGCGCACAATTGGCCTCCGGTCCTCCTGTACGCGTTCCCACCCCTGGCGCTGATACCCCAAACTCTGGCCAGAGTGAGGGAACAGCGCCACGAAATGGTCCTGATAGCTCCGCACTGGCCTGCAATGTACTGGCTGTCGGAGATCTATCAGTTGCTGTGCGGTCAGCCGTGGCAGCTCCCCCTGCGCAGAGACATACTGTCTCAGGCGGGGGGGACGATCTTTCACCCACACCCGGAGCGCATGGCCCTATGGACCTGGCCCGTGAGTGGTACAATATGAGTACAGTGGGTCTCCCGCAGAAGGTGATAAACACTATTCAGAGTGCGAGAGCCTCCTCCACCAGGTCTCTTTATGACTTTAAGTGGAGGGTGTTTGAGGAATGGTGCCTTCAAAAAGGGCACACCTCTTTTCAGTGTCCTGTTGGAGTGATTTTATCATTTCTACAGGACCTGATTGAAAAACACAGAGCTTTCTCCACGATCAAAGTGTACTTGGTTGCTATTGCTGAATGCCATGTGGGCTTTGAGGGTAAGACGGCCAGCCAGCATCCTCTGGTCTGCCGTTTTATGAAGGGAGCTCGCAGGCTCCTCCCTGTCTCCAGGTCACTGGTGCCCTTATGGGACTTGACAGTGGTTTTAGATGGGCTTACTCGAACCCCATTTGAACCTCTGGAAGAAGCTGACATGAAGCACCTGTCACTAAAGACAGTGCTGTTACTGGCTCTGGCATCAGCCAAGCGAGTCAGTGACATTCATGCGCTATCTGTACATCCTTCATGCACTCAGTTTTTCCCAGGGCAAACAAGGGTGTTGCTGAAGCCCAACCCTGCCTTTATACCTAAGGTGGTTGGTTCGTGTACCTCAATTGACATTGTGGCATTTCCTCCGCCGCTGTGTCCCTCCGGGGAACAGCAGCCGAATTTGCTGTGTCCAGTTCGTGCTTTACGCACCTATATGGATAGGTCAAAAGAGTTTCGTCGTAATGACCAACTCTTTGTATCCTGGGCTAACCCTCACAAGGGCAAGCCCGTTACTAAGCAACGGCTCTCCCACTGGATTGTGGAAGCGATTGCTTTGGCCTATACGAGTCAGGGTTTGCAGGCACCTCCGGGTTTGCGTGCTCACTCTACTCGTGGTCTGGCTACATCCTGGGCTTTGTTCAAGGGTGTTTCCATTCAAGACATTTGTGCAGCGGCGAGCTGGTCCTCGCCGCTCACTTTTGTCCGCTTTTACAGATTAGACGTCTCTGCTCCCAGTGTGGCTCATGCAGTGCTGGGCCCCCTGCTGAGTTAGAGCTCTAACTGTTAAGTTCTGGTTGGTCTTGGTGACTTTCGAGATAAGCTCGTCTGGCAATACGGGAGCTACAATATCCCATAGTGAGACATTGAACGGAGTGTTATGAATGAGAACTATAGGTTACTTACGTAACCCCAGTTCTCAGAGTAACATGAAGTGAGATGTCTCACNTGGTGACTTTCGAGATAAGCTCGTCTGGCAATACGGGAGCTACAATATCCCATAGTGAGACATCGAACGGAGTGTTATGAATGAGAACTATAGGTTACTTAAGTGTTCTCAGAGTAACATGAAGTGAGATCTCTCACCAGACGGCCCTTCTTGCTAAGGCGAAGCGAGAAGAGGTGCTTATTTTGAATGATGCATGGGGCGTAGCGCAAGCTACTTATAGGGGGTGGATTCCCTGACGCTGACGTCAAGATCACCAGCCAATCAGGATTGGCGTATGAGATTGATGCTTCTGTTTGCTCCGCGATGAGGCGCATCCCATAGTGAGACATCTCACTTCATGTTACTCTGAGAACTGGGGTTACGTAAGTAACCTATAGTTTTTAGTATGAGCCTGTGATATCAGACAGGGAACAAACCCAG
>NW_011348322.1:73459-93845 GCF_000735185.1 Notothenia coriiceps
TCGTGTGCCTTGGTCAGTCTCAGAGACATCTCACTTCATGTTACTCTGAGAACTGGGGTTACGTAAGTAACCTATAGTTTTTAGTATGAGCCTGTGATATCAGACAGGGAACAAACCCAGCTAGCACACAATAATACACACACACAATAATACATTATGTATACCAAGACACCAACTTTGTGATTGGTTGGCTTCACTGTGTCCCATTAATGGCCAATTGCATGCACCCCCGCTGTTCAAACAGGCAAACAAGGCGCTGCAGCATTGAAACTCTGTTTGTATTCATAAGGAGCGCCTTTGCCAAACATTTCTTTAGTGCATTCCTTTGGATAAATTGTTCACATTTTGATTGTGTTTTATGCATGATTTAAAAAGTTCCAAAGACTTGAAAGTCCACATTTCCTCATGGTGTACTTTGGGGACAATTTGTTACATGATTGGATAGCTACAAATAAAAAGCATCAGTCTTTGGATCTAAAACGTTGGTACATTTCTCTGCCTTCCACACATGTTTAAGTTATATTTTTAACAGAAAATGATAACTATAAGAAAAAAATATCAATAAAATACTTATCGTGGGCCTTTAGACAGATAAAATGTACTCCGTTGACAGTGGTTGTCTTGGAATTATATCAGCAAAAATTATGGTAATCAGATACACTACTCAAATAAAGGTTATACAACCCATTTTCAACAGCATCAAATCACAGGACACCTCCTACAGTTGCCATCTAATCAATAAACCTGCATCATTCACATCGAGATAGTGTGGTCCTTATCTATTCTCTTTCCCCAGAACTGTTTGCATAATTTACGCACATGTTCATAGCAGGCTTTAAACATAATTTATGAGTCGGGGGCTGATCAATTCCAGTAATTCCTCTTTTACCTCAGCGGAGGTTGAGATCTCAAGCTTTCTAATCAGGCAACCCCAGTGCATTCTATTTTCTTTTGTAATCTCTTAGGATTTTTGAACCACACACATTACTACTCATGTTGTTTGCATTTAAATACGGTATGTACACACAGAAGGTAGGTGTTGCACTAAAAAAAGGTTGAAGACGAAAATAACTAATGCAGCAAGCTAAACTAACACTTGTTTTGATAATGCAGCATTTTTTGCAAAACTGAGCTTCCACAATATTGGTGCGTTGTTTAAAAAAAAAAAAAAAGAGCTGTATTGCGCCTCGTCTCGCAACCTGTTCATTACAACATTTTAAATGAAACTCCTTTTAGAAGGGTTTGGTTACAATAGCTAGTCCCCTTTGAGATCTGCGTTCTGGTTGACCCTTGGAGACCGCTTCCAGTAGAGCAAACCTACACACCAAGCCCCAAGGAAATGTTCATAATAGCCAAACAGTTGTACTACAACTTCCATGTCAGTCCTTGACGTCATTAGGTCCAAAAATACACTTTCACACTGCCATACATTGGGAAAAAGTCACTGTAAATCAGTGAATATTGACTTTTGAACTTAATCAACAACCCAGTTCAAGAACTTAATTAGCCCTTATTTAGATCATTAGGTCCTAAAAGTTGTTATGTGCTCATGATGGAGCCCGTTGGAACACATTGTATGTGAAAGGCTAAGAGGCGGGACATCTTTGACACGTCTCTAAGCAGTTGACTAATCACAACAGAGCCGGCAAGCTAACCAATCAGAGCAGACTGTACTTTTTTTTTTTTTTTTAGATTCTACTTTTTTAAATACTAAACCTCATTTATACCTCAAGATAAATCATCCTTTCATGGATTACAGGCAGAGTAATGTATGTGAACAACATGCATTTTACAAAGAATGATTTGTTTAATTTAAAGTTTAAAATCCTATTGAAAACAGTTTCTCATTTGCACCTCTCAATTAAAACACAATGCAGCTCTTATTCATGAGCTTGTCACAATTCCCCGCACAGCGGTTAAAAGACATAAATATTAAAAAAAATGATTCTCTCTGATTCGCTAATCTTCAATTGTTCATTGCCATTCACACATTCACTCCCAGCGTGGGTCTGGTGTGTGAATAGAAAACATACAAGACATATCAGAAGATATGGTTCCCTGTGGTCTATAATGAGTTCTGCTGATGGGACAACTGTGTTCTGCTAGTGACAGTTGGGACAAAGCATGATAATGAACATTCAAAGTGACAGTGAAGGGGCTGTTTTAGACTCTTCACAGCCTCCACCAGAGATGCTGTTTATCTGTCAAGTGGACCTCAGCATCTGCTCCTGATGAAAGGAGCGATGAGTTGAAATGGGAGAGAAAGGGAAGGGTGCGAAGTGGAAACAACACTAACTCATCTCGATGTCCCGGTTAATTCAATGGAGCGACGCGGCACAGTGCCGTGTGTGATGTTTTCGGATAAAGAAATTCAAATTATAGTGATTAATTTCACACCAGTCGTCAAAGGGAATTGTTTAAACCATGTTTGTATCCAATTAATGTATGTGTGTAGTCAGATAAAATGCATGTCAAATGGTAGCGCGGGTAGGAAGTGACATATGTGGGTATATTACAGAAATATATTTGTTAGGCTGCCCTCTTTTGTTTCCCGGAGACATAGAGCGTTTTTATTCCTAATGTTGTATGAGCAATTATTTTATGCAGGTCCTCGTGGACCCCGTTGCCTTTTAGCTGGCTTGTCGGGCAGTCTGATTTACAACGCTGCATGGTTGCCGGCATTGCCTTGGACTGATGTGCCTCTTTTCTCAGCAATGGAAGCTACTCAGCCAACTAACTAACAAACCAATCAAATACAATCAGTCAAAGTGGTCCGATTCCCCGTGTCGAAGACCTTTGCATGATATATTTTAACCGTATCACTTTCAATTCACTTTTGATACTTTTGATATTTAGAGCGAGAGCTGAGTGGTGCCCAGTGCAGAGGGGATACAAAGCCGTGCAGATTAATTGAGGTTAAAGGGAACAAAGAGCTGGGCATAACAGAGGTAATCAGGTTCTCAATCGCCTCTGTCTGTTAACAGGTTATTTCAAAGTTAGCCCGCGTGTAGCCCATGCTTACACTTTTGACCTCATTATCCATCACAGCTTGTGTTTTTGCTAACGGTGTTTTCATAAAAGAGAATCAAATATTTTCAATTTTGCTGTGATACGAAGAAGAACAATTATTAAACTATAGAACAGATAGGAAAATATCTTATTTGGTAAGATTAGGAAATGATCTTTGTCATGGTTAGGGTAAGGGTAAGATTGTAGTAACTTAAAATAATAGATACATGTTTCACTGTCTGTAGGATACTGACTCACCTCCCTACTACAAGGTTGTGTAGCACTAATAACACCATGGTATATTTCTGACCTTGCATTTAAAATAAAAGACGGCGCTCTGCTCCTAAGAAATCGTAGGCACTAGATTTTCGATAATGATTCCATTACCAAACCCTCTTGTCAATCCAATTCTTTATTTTGTCCTGCTGAACCATGGTGGACAAAGACTACATACAGGAAAGACATTTTTGTATATATATGTTTACCTCAATTGAGCTTCATTACAGCAATAAAACACACTTTAAATGATTAGGAAATAAATGGGATCATTTGTATCTGAGTATTTACAGTGAATAAAAGACATTTGTCGAATAACAAGCTTTAAAAGTTATAAGCAGCTTAGATTAGTAGATTTGACCAAATAACAATTGAACAACTCATGATAAAGTTTGACTGCATCCAATTAAATTTTGTACTGAATAAAGCTTGATTGCATACTGATGTTACTCAATGGAAGCTAATTCAGTTTGCTGTTAGCTTCAAATAGATGTTTTTTCTTGCAAAGGCAGTTTCTACTCTGGTATGGACCTTTTTCAAACGTTCTCTCATGCAGTTTAAAATGACATTTTGTCTAGAGCAGCACCTCATTGTAATACTTCTGCGAACAGGAGAAAGTGAAAAACCCTGTTAACAATCTCACAGTTGGTGAGAAAAAAAGTTCAGGAGTTATCAAAACCATTCAAGTGTGACTTTAACCAGTGAGATTACCAGGCTGAAATTACCTTTTGTATAATACCTGATAACAGCAGGTTCCGCCATGTACTGTGTATACATGCTCATCTAACATTTTTGGGGTAGCAAATGATTACAGCAAAGTTTAACAAAGCTCTAATTTTGGCAATTTTCAGACATTCGACTGAGATTGTAGCCAACTGTTTCATTTAAAAAAGAGAAGAAAGTGTTTTTAATGGTCTTCTTGGGGTCGATTTCTTATCTGATGGAGCCTGTGTCAGTGTTAAAATAAGATTTCATAGTCTCCATACCTGTAATTCAAGCTTTGCCTGAAGTACATTTTTCCCTTTGCACTCGCCAGATCTGTAACCTTCATCTTTTTTCCATTCCGCTGCACTCTTCTTTTGATTTTTGGCTCTGTCTATTCAGACTACAAATGGCCTGTCCTCTGCTTCCAAAATCTAAACCACCAACTTGATGTATACTGAGCCCATCATTCATTCCCCTGGTGTCATTTACCCTCCACCTCCAGATTCACCTTTTACGCCACTTTCAGAAGTCATTGCCACCCAGAGAATTACGCCCACCTGAGGATGAACCCACGGAAGAATCAAAAGGACCCCAATGCTTTTGGGAAGAGAAAAAAGTAATATTGGTATCAGCGTTAAGTGTGTGGAAGGGTTAAGCCTTGTTTTGTGAAAGCCTTGGGGCGATGTGAAGGGAAAAGGGAAAGGATTGAGGTATTTCTCCACTGCAGGCCTTAAGGGGTTAAACATTCACTCCACTGAGATGAAGGTTTGATTCGCTTCAGCGAGCTGGTGTGAGTGTATGACTGGTGATGAGTGTGCGTGCCCCGTTTAGGTGTGTGTTTTTGTAGGAAAGAGATGAAGTGTATCCCTCCGTGTGCGCGCGCGCGTGTATGTGTGTGTGTGTGTGTGTGTGTGTGTGTGTGTGTGTGTGTGTGTGTGTGTGTGTGTGTGTGTGTGTGTGTGTGTGTGTGTGTGTGTGTGTATAAAATAATAATAAATAAATAGACAGACACTTGAGCATCACCCCCTGGCTCTTCTCGCTTCAGTGCGTCCCTCAGACTAAAGCAAACCCTCCTCCCGGAGACAAACCTCTCACTGGATCCGTCAATATTGAAACAGAGGAACACACTTTGCCCATCCCCGTCGTTACACAATATGATCCCTCATGTTCGAAAATGTAACGTTGGAATAAAGCGCTTGAGCCAACATGCGTTAATTTTTTCCCTGGATGGACAAATCTGTGTCCAAGGTGTCTTCATTTATGGAGCAATACTCACTAATGTGGTGACATCACATTTATTTTCATTTGAAAACAAGGGTTGTCAGAATGTGAGGTCTGGTTCCCATGAGAGAAACAAATGGAGAAAACTGAAGCAAAGATTTGGCATGGTGTTACAATGTCAGCCGCATTGCATAGCTCTTAACTTACAGAACTGCAGTTATTGTAGCTGAACATTGACTCATTTAGCAGTGACACAGCACCATTAGTTCCCCAGATTGTAACAAAAGTTTCAAAAGTTTAAATCCTTCTCAGAGTCATTATTAAATTGCAAGTATGAGTTTTACTCTCCAAGGATGTCATTATCTCCAATGTCCTTTGCGAGTAAACTTCTATAATTCCCTTTAGAAATCATAGAAAAGTAAAAGAACAGATCTTCATTAAGAATCATCAGGTTTTTAAGTTAAGGTCAGCATTAAAGTTATCCAGTCATAGCTGTCTGTACTTCTGAGAGTATATTGTCATCAGGCACTGCTTAAAGCTAATTCGGCATCCTTTTAGTGGTACCAATATGTTAACATAAAGGCTAAAACCGTGTTGGACTTTGAAAGCAGATGATGTGAAACAAGCTCTGTACAAGTAAAGTGACTCATCCGCTGAGGAATATGAGATTGAGGACCCTTCAAAGCAGCCCAGGTGGCTTGTTTCACGACTGCACTCATGCAAAACAGACATATCCCGTATTGGTTTAAATCATAGCAGTTTGAGCTGTCAGAATACAGTA
This sequence comes from Notothenia coriiceps, assembly GCF_000735185.1. Lineage (NCBI taxonomy): Eukaryota > Metazoa > Chordata > Actinopteri > Perciformes > Nototheniidae > Notothenia > Notothenia coriiceps. The sequence continues at coordinate 79,452 of NW_011348322.1, forward strand.
GGTGTGATTGTTGTAGACTTGCAAAGCGACTGATTGCTGAAATTTAAACATATCATTGGGCTTTATGAAATAACAAGGGAAATCTCAACCCTTGTCTGGAAATACAATGGCTGTGAGCCTCTTTTATGAAACAAAAGGAATCGTGAAGTTCTGCTTTTTGACAAATCCTAAATAGCAAAGGGCCTTAAATACAGGCGACAAATTGTTTGCGTTTTAACAATAACAGTTAGCAGTATGCACTGTGTGTAGATTATATGTTATACCTGTTATTGCATTGAACGGGAAGTCTCCGGAGTAAGTGCTCATGAAGTGGACTTTAAAACAAAAAGGTAGCTGTCCCATTACACCGTATACACCGTGATGACATTTACTGTCTCCGTCTGTCGGTCAGAGCATTATCCAATCAGACAGTGACATATGGTGAGAAATAAGGCCTTTGTCTTGAGAGATCTAAAGATAAGAATCGTATTTCCATTAAATCAATGAGCTGTGTGCTTTACTGTGATGAATAATGCATCGGCCCCTTCAAACCCGCTTCCCTCACTCCCGTCCTGTTCTCTCTCTCTCCCTCCTCACGCTCTGCGTTTGCAATGCACGCCGTTCTACTGTGTCTCAAGTGTTGCACTCTTTGCACTTCATAATAAAGTGAAGGTCTTAATCCCTCTCCGCGAAGTGCTTCATTTTCTCTCAACGATCCTCCCAGGGTTGACTGATGAGGACGGCGGGGTCGCGCTCCGAGAGATGTCGGCGAGACCTTTTCGCCACGCCGAGGCATGCCCTTTTAAATGATACACAGCCTGGGAACAAATGCTAAACAACTATTTAGTTTCTAGTCTTTCAACACTTGATCTTGTGTAGATAAATAAAAGATTGCCTAAAGAGATATTCTAGTAATCTACAAGAAGCAAAATCCTCAAGCCATTTTGTGTGTGCCACACTACATTAACCAACCTCTCGTACCTCTCCTTCTCCTGTCCGTCTACTCTTCAGCACTCCCGCCTCCCCCAGATCCATTAGCTCCATTAAGTCCCATTCACTACCTCCCCTACTGTGAACTTAAACCAAGCCAACATCCTTTACGACCGTTCGCTCTGACAAGGCTGCTGGAGACACAATAGGCCTGGTCGCACTCCCTTAATAACTCTCTGTATAGAAGTCTACAGGCGCGTGTAAAGCCCTATTGATCCCCTGCAGAGAGGCAAGCCTAGCAGTCCACTGTGGTGTGCAGCGTTGACCTTGTCTCCCTCTGTGTAATTAATTAAAACTTCACAGCAGGTCTGACAGCTGATGGATCGCCCTCTTGTTGATTGTTACTGTTGTGGTAATCACACACACACACAGATACTCACAAAGAGGCCCGGGCACGCCGAGGTGTGTCCACTCACACCATGTTGCGAAGGAGTAGGGAGCACTGAAGGGAACAGAAGTGATTGCAGTGGTCTGTTAGTGGCGATACCAGCGGTGCAGAATGGTGTAATTGCCTGTTTGATTGGACAAAGATGCCTTCTTGCATCCTCAATACCATCGCTAACACAGAGTTGCTAATAGTCGCCAAGTTTGTGTGTTTTTTGTTTGTTGTGCGTGTTTACTTCCTTATCCTTCCCACACATAGCAGCCCTCTGTCTACCTGTCTTTGTACTGTATCCCTTTCCTTCCCCTTCATCCCACTCAGCCAAGCAAAACTACAGTGTGGCAGCCACGTTTCATCATTTTCTGTTCGCTCTTTTCAAAGTAAGATCTTTGTTTTTTTTCATCACTCTCTCGCTCCCCCTTTTTCTAAACCACATCGAGGCCATTTGCACTGATGTGATATCAGCTCGCGGAAATATTTGAGCCCTTGGATTAATATTGCAGATGACACGTTTAGCATTAGTCTCCAGTAATGCCTTCTGACTGTTGCTCCTTGTGTGAAAATAATGATTTTTCTATATCAATTCACAAATCCCTTGATTTTTATTTATTTTTCATCTCTTGCTCTCTTTATCTGATGCACCAAGAGATAAGACTGGAGCTGCTTTCAATCATACTGCAGTGTTGTTTTGATAAGGAGAGAGGGTATCAAGATCAAAAAGAAAAGTGGTTGGCAGTAAACCAAATGACTTGGGATCCAACAGCCGTCTCTTGGCTTTATTCTTAATCAAAGTGTATTCACTGCCACCCAATCTATACTAATTGACTGGCTCTAATGCAGACGTGAACAGGGAGATTATGAGGAAGACTGCTGCCAGTTTTTACGCTTTTATTCACTCTGAATTACATGAACTGAGAGACTTTAGGAAAGTAGAGAACCATCTTTGATTGTCTCACACCAAGAAGTATGATCTAACCATGACTATCCCTCAGGCTGTTTATAAATTAGTAACTGTTTTACAACTCTGCCTGCAATCAAGCAAATTACGTTGGATGTAACATTACAACCTGTTTGCAAAACAAAGCAATTTTGCTCCAAAGTATGTCTACATACATTTTCCATGTGGTGTGGCTGTTTGAATGGCAATATATTACTGTTGGTTGGTTGGTCAATCCACCATTTTAGTCTGAATTTATCATACTATTAAATTAAATATCAATAATTTAGTACAGATATATCTGATCCAATTCCTACCAACTATTGGATAAGCACCCTCAGGGTAAATATTAATAACATTGGTGATGCCCCGACTTTTCATCTAGCTCATATTATAATTGGTTCATTACATTACATTACATTTAGCTGACGCTTTTATCCAAAGCGACTTACAATAAGTGCGTTCGACCAAAAAGATACACACTTGAAGAAAACAGAATCATATAAGTACATCAGGTTTTATAGAGCTAAAACATTTCAAGTGCTACTCAACTGGTTTCAGATAAGCCTTTATTAGTATATACGGTAAGTGCTTTGTTAGCAATTCTTTTTAATTCTATCGATCGAAGTGGAGTCGAAAGAGATGAGTTTTCAGTCCCCCCCGGAAGATTTGCAATGTTCAATACTTTGATTTATGTCCAGCCTGTCAAATTAAAGGCATTCCCATCATCCATACTGTACTTTGTGTTGAATCTTAATTAGCAGATGTTAGCATGCTTACAAGGATGGTGAACATGGTAAACATTGTTGCTGCTTCACATCAGAACGTTACATTGTTGCTAAAAAGCCTTATTGCAGGGCACAGCCAATAAACTGCTAGCATTGCTGCTCTACACTTCAGTGTCGTTGAATAGTTCATTATTTCAGTTATTCCTACATTCTAAAAAAAAATACCCCAGCTCTTGAGGTAACAATTTGCGTTGATCTTTTTAAGTATTTCCAACTTAATCGATTATTAAGTTATTCCGAGTACCCATTTATAATCTGATTAACTCAATTAGTTCAGTACTACAAACATAATTTGCTTTCACCTTTAAAAACTAAATTAAGTTGAACCAACTTCATTTTTATCGTACAGATGGAGTGACATTAAGTTGCATTTTGTTTCATTTAACCTAATGTAATGTATTTATTTAGGTAAATACTATTCAAAAATGTCAATGCAAATTGTTACCTTAATTTGTTTGAGTATTAGAAACTCCTTTCTTTGAGTAAAAAATAATATACACATTTAAGATCCACTTTTTAACAGTTTATTTTAAAATGTTCTTTACACAGTGACCTTTTTATAAAAAATGTTCTCAAATATGAAATAAAAGTAAATACAAAAATTAAAATAAAGGCATGAACCTGCTTCTAACGTTTTTAACACTCTTTTGGGTAGCTTAGGTTGTATATTCGCCTCATTAGCATGGCACAGGCTCTGGTCGCTCTGGTCAAGACAGTCTTCAGCACCTCATTGCTAACTTCCACTTCACCATCCTGGAATAAGTAAATTAGAAAATACATTTGAGTGTTTTTGGTGCAATCAGATTTGAAAACATTGCATTGTGTTTCAGGTTAACACAAGTTACAGTATGATTTAAGCATCGTCTTTACTTCCTTAAGTTTTCCTTGAAGAGATCCTCCTTTTCACGAAGACACACCTCCAAGCACCGGATAGCAACCTCTTTTATTCTTTCTACCAAATCATCTTTAAAAGGAGAACATTTTAATGTTGAGAAAGAAAAACAAAGGCTTGTTTGCAAAAACTGAACATGCCGGCATTGTCAGTTGTTTCATATTTATTTTAAATCAGTTTTTATCAAATGTAATGTTAATTCTAAAAAGAAAAAAAATATATATATATATAAATATATACATACTGCATTACAGATAATGAATTTGACTGCAACTGTGAAACAAAGGAAACAAACTAATCAGTATACTATGCATGCTACAGTAGCTTAAAACAAGTAGCTAATGACTACCTTACAGCTTGTGTTGCACTGTATAAGCAGCTATGGTAAATTAAGGTGAACAAAAATGGCTATTACCAGGTAACTTGATAGATTATTAGGTTAAAATCCTGTTGTTCCACTGCTATCAAGTGTTCCACTTCCAGGATGAATGCAGATTTTTCAAAACCATTACATTTGTAAGTAACATTTTTTTTGTTCTTCTTCAGTTTGACCGACTTATTAAAATGAGTTGTAAACCAGCTAAAATAAGTTGAGGTAAAAAACTAAATGTTCTCCATGTATGTTGAAAAAGTATTTGTTTTTAAGTGGAATCTACTAACCCCATGAATAGTTGTTTAGAGTGTACCATGGTAGCATGGCAACTTCAGTATGGTCAAGGTAAAGTTACATCTCAGCAACTAGAATGTCTTTGTTGAAATAACAGAATGTTTCATTGTCCTCAGATGTATGCATAGCACTATTGATAATAGGAAAATAACATTTGTTGAATAGGGGTGAACGGTCCTTTTAAGAAACATCCTACTGTACAACCTTGGTAGTAACCTGCACACAATACAATAAGTAATCCATTCACTTAGAGCGGCCCTATTATGCTCATTTTTAGTTTAATATTTGCTCCACTGGGACATTTTAACATTCTGTAATTTTCAAGGTGTCTTAATTTTTCTCATTTTACCCTCTGTCTGAAACCAGAGACCAGCCTGCTCTGCTTGGTTTAGCTGGCTGGTTCTGTTGCATAAACACAATCCTATACAACACACTACAAGAAAGGGAAAACCCAAAAAGGTCACATTTAGGCCTCAAATTTTGAATTTTAAATAACCAGAAGTGACGCAAGATATTTGTAGCCTGGAGTACAACAAAACACAGAACGGCTCAAATGTACTTTCATAACTGAACATACATTAAGTTCTATGGCGAAAAAAACGACCACATCCAAACCATTAAACACCTCAATCAGAAGAGAGCCAATCTAAAAAGCATAGCCTAAAACTATTTTACCCCTAAATGGGTCCATAATTGACAAAATGATCATGTTGCATTAAAGAAGACGTAAGAGTAGCTATTGGGACCATACACATAAAACATATGTTATGCATAGTTATACAAATATATCAAATTAAATGAGAAATATGTCCTTATGCAGGTTAAGGCTTTTCTTAAACTTCGCTCCGTGTTGCTGAACAATGAGAACATCACACTTCTAACTGATGTTGGCATGGGAGAAATATTCAGAAACTAACATTGTCACATTTTAAAAACATCTTAAAAATCATCTAAAATAAGAATCCCGTTTAGTGATACATGACACTGCAGGAGACATTCTTGTTGATGGGAGCATTTTAGCTGACAGTGCAGAGATGACTCGTGGAGAGAGGTTGTGTCAGTCTTTCCTCACTGTGATCCCTTTGACTGGGGAGCTTATCAACACATTAAGATATATTTATGACAGGTTCAGATGACATAAGATTATTTTAGCATGCCGTCCTAGTGCGAGATAGCAGATATTTCCTTTCATCACACCACAGCGATGCAACAGCAATCACTTCCTCTGTACTTGCTGCACATTAACACATACATGTATAAGCAGGGGCGCACGCAACTTTCTCAGTGAGGTACTCAGATGAGTACCTGGAGTAAGTGTTTGGTACTCCAACTTCCGGCTCCCCTCAAAGTTCCCATGAAGCCCTCTGTATCGCGAATGTCAACGGGGGGGGGGGGGCGGGGCTTGGGGTAAGTAAGTAGAGTGCAGAGCTTCGGTGACCAACAGAGCGTGTGAACGTTGTGATCAGCTGTTTTAGCGCAGTGCTGCTGTACAGGCCGACGTTAACAGCAGCCCTGTCTTTGCACACGGAGAGCGACTCCGTCGTCCGGTGATCCAGCCGCCTTAAAAAAAAAATTCACATATACATCGGTACGCAAATGCGCTTTGTGACACAAGTGACGGTACGCATTTCAGATTGTTGCCGCGCATGCGTACCTGCGTACCACTTATGTGCACCCCTGTGTATAAGATCAACAACTAGAAGACAGGTCAAGTGCATACGTGACCTTTTCAAAATCAGTCAGGGCATTTATGCCAAAAGCTTGTGTTATGGTCCTTTTGGGGTTTTGGTAAAATGTTTACGAAATCTTGGTTTCTAAATATGACACTTTTATACTATGTTCAGACAATTAATACATTTTTGAAGCTAGTAAAGACGGATTGACAACTTGATGTCCCCCTCCTGGCAGATTCCGGGACAGTGGGTTTTGGTCTAATTCATCAAATATATATATATATATATATATATTATAATATTATTGTCAAATGTATATGATAAATACAGTAGCGTTTAAGCTTTAAAGGTACGATGATGAGCAGCACATTTGAGAAACAGCAGAGGTCTATCACAGGCTGTGTGTTTCCTTGCAAAATACACAAAAAACGAACAAACACTCACCAATGTTCTTCTGAATTGTTGTTGCCTATGCTAGCTTAAAAATGAGTTAGCGGTAAAGATACCTTGTGAACATTAAGTGATCATGTTATGTGACATATGCTGCATAATATGTGGAAATTGGTAAAGATATAATTGGAACCCGTGAAAAAACAGTGTTTACAACTCAGAATGTGTTTTGTGATCGAAGTGAGCAATTTTACAGAGCAGGTAACACACAAGCAATAAATCATATTTTTTCAAGCCATTTAGCTGTGTTAATTTTGAAATAAGGTTTCTCATTGACGTAATGTCTAACAAATGACTTTCCTGTAGATATCCGACTCCAATAAGAATGCCTTAACACACTGGGTTTATGAAGTTGACTCGGCAACTGACGGACCTTTCAATAAACCCATAATAGCCTGAGGTAATTCAATGCTAAATTCTGGTCTTCTGTATTTGCTGCCTCTTACAAATCCAGGACACATGAAGTACGCGGTGAAAATATTGAATTCCAATCATCTCAGCTTGCCTCTGTCTCCAAAAAGACATCAAATTCTCACCAGAACAAACAATCTTCACTTATTCAGTTGAAGGAATGTTGAGGAGGGGATTATGCAGCGACGACTTAGAGAGATTCCGCCTGGAACGCCAGTGAAACTACAACAATGCCTCGGTGTCTCCCTCTCCGTCTTGGGGGAGCTGAGTTGAGCTAATTAGCCATAATATCAGCAAGCAAACTCTCCTCGCTTCGTTGACACACACAACGGCCCCTAATTGACTGCCAGGAGTTTTGAGGCTTTAATACAGAAAAGAAGCAAGCTGTACCTTGGTGATTATGAGGTTTGGGGATATACAGCATTACATGCTGCACATTCTTGCAGAACCAATCCAATGTCACGAACTTCGAATGCAACACTGCTTGAATAAACAAAGATGTGCTCAAACATTCAAAAAAAGCCCAAAGGAAGGTGAAAACATTCAGCATAGTTTGAAGCTAAAGGCATTTGTCTTTTGGAGTATGCTCTGAATATGGAAAAACAAACACCAAAACCTGCTGCTAACTTAAATGCCCTATCACTGCTGTAGTTTGCAAATCCATTAGACCATGAAGCCTTCAATTATCACAGCGGCGAGAGTATCAGGTTATATTTATTGTTTTATCTCCTTGTCTTGTAGCTAAGATAGAGTGCTTAGCAGATATTATATGGACAGCCCCGAGACATAGGCCACACACACACACACACACACACACACACACACACACACACACACACACACGCACAGAAGCAACAGATGGAATCGACAAACTGCTGACTCACTGTCTGGGTCCTGCCCAGAAGTGAAACCGACCAATGGAACACTGCCAACTCACTGGCTAGCTCGCTCAGAAGTGAACTCGCCAATAAACAAATAGCTAGGGCAGAGCAAGCGACAAAACTCCTCCCCACCTGTGTATAAATGTTGTGATCATTTTGAAGATCGGCGCAAGAGCGCCGATCTTCAAAATGATCACAACATTTATACACAGGTGGGGAGGAGTTTTGTCGCTTGCTCTGCCCTAGCTATTTGTTTATTGGCGAGTTCACTTCTNCAGCAGTACCTTAATGAACAGTAAACAAAAAGACGATCACTCAATGAAAGTCAACAAATCATAGAATGAACTAAACTGCTAGCAATCATCAACAGGTCTGACTCGTGGGTAAAAAAATGCAGTTAGTGAGTAAAAGTAAGTAAATGAGTAGGTTCAAGGAAGTTAGAAAGTATATGCAATGTAAGATTGTACAATGTCATGTTATGCAAGAATGTAAGAAAGCAAATAAGTATAAAGTAGTAAAGCCTATATTTGAGTAATTAGTGAAGGTGTAGTGTTGGGGCAGAACCTCTGCTCCGCGCCGTTCCTATATGAGCGGGTTCTCAAAAGAAGGAAAAATTCAAAGCAGCCAGGATAAGGGTTAAACAATAATCTGTTTTAATGGTAAAACATACAATACATCACCTAATCACCTAATCACGAAGCACTCTGCAACAGCAGCTTCAGAATGCAGAATGCTCCGGGCCCAAGTTCTACCAACCACCGCCCCGCGCACCCGCCGCTGTGGGNGGGGGGAAGCAAAGGATATTGAACATAAACATCTATTTTCTGATGGAGGGGTTAGGGTGGGGCAGTTGGCCTCTTGAGTCATTAGACGAATCATCCATTTTTAAAAAGGGATTTGATGGAGACCAATCCCCTTGTCTGAATCTTTCAAGCATTCCCCCGCTGACAATGAGTGGGACCTCCCCATCTCCCTGTCAATCAATCCCAAGCAGCAGCCACGAGTCGCTCGGAGCCCGCGGGAGCCGCACACGCACGTACAGTATAGCTGCACGAATATCGACCGCCATATTTGTTTGAGTGTCTGCGCCGTCTTCACTGGATTAAATCTTTCATTTTCTCTGAGAGCGAGAAGGAGAGAGACAGAGTGGAAGAGTGGGAGGAATATGATGGGGGCCTCACCTAACCTCCGGGGAAAGGCCAGTGCATTAGACAGAGAACAGATCAGTTCCAGCTAAGATGAATATGAGCACATAGATTGGTCTACTGTCTGGGGAGACTCAGAAATGCAGTTTTGTGTACGCCGAAGCTGCGAGGCTCGGAAGGCAGCGAGTGAGGAGGGCAGGGAAGGAGGCAATCACTGCATAACCAAACAGACCTCGAGCGGAGCACATCAGAGCCAGGGGCCAAACAGAGACAGACACAGATTGCTTATTGAGCTGTTTTTAGAGTGACGGTATTAACAGCATATGGCTAAGAAGAAGTGTTTTTTTTTCTGGGAATACAGTATCTCATGCTCTGTGGCTTTGGCAGTCTATGGAAAGAATGGAGGGCAGGCCATTGGGGAATTATGGTGATTGTATACTAATGTACAGTTAATGGCAATGATAGTCTAATCACATTATATAGTGTTATTTTATCTTAGACTTCTATACAATTTTGATTCTTTTTTGGCCATTAAAAATAATGCAGGTTTAGGAACACGGATATTGGCGCCTTCCTATTTGGTGTAAAAAGGCATTATTTTGTATTATATACAGTTTAAGAGCTAAAGTCTGGAAAAGAAGCATTGAAATGCTGATAATCATGATGATGATGATGATGATGATGATGATGATGATGATGATGACGACGACGATAAAAACGAAGGCGATAACCAGACACAACACTTCATGTGACACATACTTTAACTAATGATCATTACAACAGAGAAAATGGAGTAGGAAAGTAAATATCAGCACACAGGATATTGCTATTTGTGATATAAGTAAACAACAAAATGAGTTCAATAATTTTCAATCTCTTCATGAGTTTCAATGTCTTCTTCAAGTCTTCTTCAGTACAGCACGATGTTCATTTGTTTTTTCCCATTCACAGTAAAATAATAATAAATTCATGTTCATGAAAATAAATCTTAACATTTCATTCACCTAAAAATTTCCTGGTCAGAATTTGTCTTTACTTGGCTCCATTCTCTTCTAACTTGTCTAGTTCCAAAAACAATACGGAGACGTCCCAAAATCCCAATTTGCTCTTCGAGTCTGAGTGTGCGAAGTCCCAAAAAATACTTTTATTCCTTTTGAATATGGAGTAGTGGTGTACTCTTGTGGTCCAAATGCGTATTACAACAACACACACTTTTCACAAATAAAAAAAGGAAAAAATGCATGCATGCCAAACTTTTTTGTCCATACCTTATCGCCAAGTTATAAGAACATAGTAAGTTTGAACTATCGTTAATTCATAAACACAGGAAAAACACAATTTAGATCAGACTTAGAAAATGGATCTTAAGAACTGATTTTCTTCACTTGCCTTCATGGCTTCAGTACCATATCATTGTATTAATGTAAAAAACGCAATTGCTATAAACTGAGCTGGCGTTTGTCCTTTTTTTCAGGTTGAGCTTGGCGCCAGCAATCTCCATACGTGCTCCAGGAGATTGGGCTGCTTTTTATATTGGCCTCATATAAAATCAACTCATCAACTGGAAAACTGTTCTGGTAGACCTGACTTTTTCTTTTATTAAAAGCATTCTTGGATTTCGTTGTGCGAACAATCAATTATGTATTACAAAAAGACAGAGGTGGGAGTAAGTCCTACATGTGCAAGTCATGAGCAAGTCTCAAGTCTTGACCTACAAGTATCAAGCAAGTCCCAAGTCACTGTGGTGAGAGTCAAGCAAGTCATTGCTCAGGTCAAACAAGTCAAGTCAAGTCATACGAAATTATGATGAATAAGCCCAGTTTCCGCATTTAAATCAGTTAAAAGACAGTGGTTATGAAAATGGATTCAACCCACACTATGATCTTCATTACATACACAGTTANGTTCCTCTTCATAATTTCCTTATAAACTAAGCAGGACGATTTAAAACTCACTTAATTGGGTTAATTTAGAAATGGCTTCAGTTTATCATCATAACAGATCAAAAGGTTCAGATTCATTTTACAATAAATCAAGGAATGATACACTTCTACAAACAAAAACAACATAATTAGAACATTTAAACAAACTACTAAAAGTAGATGAACTACATTATTCAAAAGTTTACAGTAACTTCTGATAATAACACAGGGGAAATAAACGAGGCATCTCTTTTCCTCTCTCTCTCTCTCTCTCTCTCCTGACAGCCCGTCAGTATCAGGGTTAGTCCAAATGAATCCCTTGGAGTTTCTAGTGTTCATTTACCCCGTTTTGTCTTCTCTTTGCAATGCTTAATCGATTTGAAACCAAGTCTAACGTAGCTTAAACTTAACGTTAGCTTTCTAGCTAACACAACACAGTCACGTAGCCTACCTTTCTCTGTGGGTTTTTTTTGTAGTGACGAATGAAGTTGGATGTTGTGGTGGTCCTGCATACCGCTGTTCTTTTCTTATTAGCGTCATCGACAAAATAATCCTTGAATCCAAACGTAACTATTTTTGGAGTAAAGCTAGCCGCTGCCATGTTAACTGACACTTCTACCGTCTAGTGGGTTGCCAGGTTTGCGCGCATGGCTCTATAATCACGTTTTTCGAAAAAACTAAACGTAATATCCCACTACAAAAACAAACGCAAATATTTAATTTTAAACAGTCAAGTCCTTTCAAGTCATCTGTCTCAAGCTTAAGTCAAGTCTCAAGTCATGAATACCAAGTCAAAGTCAAGTCAAGTCTTTTATCAATGTTAGTCAAGCAAGTCTCAAGTCAAAAAATATGCGACTCGAGTCAAGTCATGTGACTCGAGTCCCCACCTCTGCAAAAAGACAACAACATTTTTGAAAGTTGAGTCATTATTGTGTACCGCATTGTTTGGGCTCAGTTTCCAATGATGAATGAATACCTCTAAAACCTTTCTGGACTTTATGTCCTAATTGAACCTGTATTTTCTATTTGTGTCCATGGTATGAAACATAGCTTGGTTTAAAACATTTGTATAAATGTGTTACTGATACTATGCATACAAACAAAAGAGTGTGGGAGTGGGAGACAACTTTTTTTGGGACAGCTGGTTTGACATTTTAATGAAACTGAAAAATAATTGCTTTAGCTTGGGACGATGTTGGTTGTTGATAAGCGCTTTTACTTACTTCTCTCACTTTATCAAATTCATTATTTTCTATTTTATAGTAGCCTAATATTTATTCCAAAGGGAGGAATATAGCAGTTGAAAAAACACTGCTTTGGATTATCAACAGTCTGAATGATGAATAGGTGGTGTTCTTTCTGTCCAAGCTATGAATACATTTCCTTTAATCTTGGGCAAGACTGGAAAATATGCAATATTACTGGTCCAAGTGTGTTCATTAACTCAGTATGCCATGCAATATAATTGATAGCTCTTGATGAGCTTGCCGGTTTTTGGCATTTATTAAAATATTCTAAAATCTGGATTTTTTAATTTGAGACAAACTGGTAAGCCCTTAGCCAGTAACGGGGAACTGATCACTGTTTGCTTGGAGTCAAAACCTGCCTATCTGGGTCTTGTAAACCACTAAAGCTGGAGCAGGACATCTCATTTAGTTTTCTGAAATCCCTGGGGTGATGACAAAGCAGTTCATGTACCACACTGCTGTAGAATAATTGGGCTACGGAGTACACCTGTCACTCAGCTCTCCACCTGAGAAAGGCTTTTGTCAAACTGTATATTTGGCTTATGTTAACCAATGGGTTCAACCCCACTTTAAATTGCATGACTTGCCTTCTCTCGCACACAAATAGAATGTCATTTTCTCCTCTAATATTGATATAGCCTACTTTAAAATGTATTTTTGTCACACACACATGATCCCTCCAAATTCATTCAAGTCAACCATTGACAAGGATTTGACAATGTGACACAGCATATACATTTTAGATATAAACCATTTGTTTGAATGTACAATTAAGATAACAGTCATTAAAAAAAAAATGTAATAAAGATATAAAAAATAGCTAAAACTAAAGGTAGTATAAAAAGAAAAAAATATATATAAATATTTGTGTTATCGTTTGTTTTAATAATAAACATATATATACTGTACATATATACAGTATAAATATTAATATATATATACACAGTATATTATATTACATGTTACTTGTTAGACGCTTTAATCCAAAGCGACTTACATACTCAATACTGTGGGCAATCCCTACTGGAGCAATTTGGGGTGAAGTGTCTTGCCCAGGGACACAACGAAATGCTGACTGCAGTGGGGTTTGAACCTGTGACCGCCTGATCCCAACACCAAGGCTCTATCCACTGCGCCACACGCCTATACGTATATATTTTATAAATCCAACAAAATAAAAAATGTAACTAAAAAAACTAAATCAAGATAAAGAAAAGGTACAGATACAACAACTAAATAAAAAAAATCACAACAAAAAAATTGTTTATTAAAGTAGCTTTACATTAAGGAATGTTCCCTAATAACATAAAAAAAACATAACATCTTATTAGGGAATGTTCCTTCCTTTGCCCTCTATATTCATCTCATGTGTTGTTTTTATAAAATGAGTTCATAGGATTTTGGTTGTCCTTCCTGGGATATTGGTTTAGATCAGCTGCAACTCAATCAGGTGAAGTGCAAACAGGTGTGCCTAATCATGTCCTCTCAGCAGGGAGGGGCGGGGCACTGTTAACTTGAAGGAAGATAGGTAAGATAGGTCTGTGGTTAATAGGGCTGCTCAATTAATCATATTTTAATTGTGATTACCATTATGGCTTGCAATGATTACGAAAACAACATAATCGAAATAAAACAATTATTTTTTATTATTTAATTTTTTTTGGTTATTCAGTTGAATTATACTTAAAGTTCAGGGTAATCAACTGTTCAAAACATACTGTTCACATTTTTTTTCTCCAATAAATGGATGTTTTCAAAGTCAATGAATAATCGCATTTAATAATCGCAGTTGAGTCATTCTATAATTTAGGGTACATTTCACATCAACAAAACTGTAAAAAAAAAAAGTGTCCTTTCTCAATAGAACAATCAGTGGTTCAAGTTAGTATATTCCTCAGTGTAACATATCCACTAGTTGCAAAGCTTAAACTTTTTTCTTTTTTTTTAATTTGAAGGGAAAGGATGTTTTCACTACTCAGTTTGTCAACTATGTTACGGACAAACTTGATGTCATTACAATCATTTGATTA
>NW_011348323.1:0-8357 GCF_000735185.1 Notothenia coriiceps
CCCCCCTCGCAGGAGAGCGAGATCAGCTGCTGGGCTCTCAGAAGAGGGGGAGGAAAAGAGAGGCTCCCTCCTCCTTGTTTTATTCTTTGATTATTAAATAGAGTCATTATTCATTTGTTTTAAAGCTCAATAAATAACAAAGAAGACCTTTGATCGGCACTTTTCTAATTTTGTCCGGAAGATCTCAACTTTAACGGAGATGTTGACCGGCGAAAAAAAATCTAACTGAAACTCTGCCGCACGGTCCCCTCGTTCCTTGGAAGAGGCGGAGAGGTGGGTGTTTGTCATCTGCTGGTGGACTACCGGAGAGAATTACTGTGCTTGCCTCGACGGGGAGGGATTGCATTGAACTACAGCAGCAGGAGCAAACGCTTGCCTCGGAGAGGGAGAAAAAGAGCCACAGCGGAGAATAAACAGAAGGGCAACCATGGCAACCATGCGCGGGAAGTCTTCTTCGCTGCTTTTGTGGCAGACTACAGCGCCACTTACAGGCCTGGCATATGTACTACAGCATCTCCAGCGCTTTCGAGGGGCAATGGCCGGCCGTGGCCCAACCCCACATTCCCCTGATAGGTGGAGGGTTGGCCATATAGGCGGGGCTCCTCGTTCCTGACGTCAGAGAATTTTCAAATCTGTATCAGTCAGCATCAGCTCCGTTGCAGCCTCGTTTTTAGAGAATTGGGTATGGAGGAAAAGAGAGAGGGTTGTGTTTTCTGACACTTGGTGAGTTCTCTGACACACCGGGGACACATATTCATGTATAAAAGACGTACAAAAGTGCATTTTGCATGATAGGTCCCCTTTAAATTGACTTTATATTGAACCTTTAAATATGTTGGTCTTTTTTCATTTTAAGTCTAAGCCAAACCTCTACATTATGTTAAAGTAGAGTAATATTGTACAGGGCTTAAAAACGATCAACTAGGAGGCATACTTTTAGCAATGCTATGTTTTTAATCAATAATACTCAATAGAATATTCAGGAACAGGGGAAGACACAAAGAGCAGACTGTCCCCCTCCCACCTCCAGGCCGCCCACCCCCCCAGGCCGGAGGAGGTCTGCGTTCAGCTGTCATCTGCTGGGAGAGCAGATCAGGGAGGTGGAGCGCCACAGACAATACATATACTGTAGGCTTATTATAACTAGTACCTATCCAGCTGGAAAGTAGAGTTTTCATTATTAAGCCTTGACAAAATAAGAAAACAAACATATCTGAAGGAAAGTACATATTTTTTTCTGATTTGTGGACTTGTCATCATTGGAAATCATAATGTTATGTTAATAAAGAAGACTGATGCCAATAAATGACATTAAAATCCTTTGTATATTGCATTACTGGCAGGTTATATATCATGTCCTTATAAAACAATTAGATTAAATTATTCAAATGTGTGCTAGTGCTTGCTTTAGATGCAATATATTGTATTCAGTTATTTTCTAATGATTCTTTCTCTTAAGTATCTGTATGACTGTAACTTGATATTAACCTGGAAGCCAGTTATTTGTCTTTTATTAAAGATGTTGTAGAGACACAGGAAGATATAGCTTTTATATGTTTATACTTTTTTATACCATCTCCATCTAAGTATGTATGTATCATGAAATGTGTAGTAGTTATGAACAAGAGGTGCGTTTTTAACATCACAATTAAAACAGACATAATTGGACGCACCGTGTGCTGATGAGGGAAATCTTAATTTATTTCAGTAGTAGCAGTGGTTACTTCATGTCTAGAGGACATGGAAAGTGTTACATTTTAATTTTCTGTTTAAGATGACAAGAAAATCCCACAAGATGTCCAATTTGATGGCTCTATAAACTAAGAACAAGCCATTGAGATGAAAAGGGAAGAGACAGACAGTCTGTATAGTGCAGCCATACAAAGGTAAAACCTTTAAGACAGGAAGTGAACATTCAAAGAGAAAGTCCATGTATAGAAAGAAACAATGGAGGCAGAGGTTATGGAAGAATGTTATCAGAAGAAAGAGCTTCAGTTCTTTTGCAGTGTCTAATATCAAAACATAAAACAATGATTCCTCATTACCTTTTCAAATTCTACTGGACCCATTTTAGAATTGCCCCAAAAACAGAAAGGACATACAGTTTGAACCCCTTGTTTAGAATGAATAATACTTGATCAAAGACCACTGCAGTAGTGCATGTGTGTTTAGCATGATAAGGTGGAATGCCTATAAAAGAAAGGCAATAGAGATTATCTTTGAAAAGGGTGACATGCAAACTACCAAAGACAGAAAAAGGCTAAATAACTGAGAGATTAGGTGTCATTTAATTGACATTACGGAGTACTTAAAAAACGAAAAAACGTGAAGAAAGCCTCTCAAGTTCAAACGTATTAGAGCTGCTGGAACTGCTTAGCCTATATAACAGTGTCCTTGATCACCTTAAGAGGAAAAGTAAGCATAACACTAAAAACAGGTGTTGTTTCTTGATAAAAGTTTTAGCCATATTTGTGGAACATGTCATACAGAAAGAAGTGAACTCCAGCATTCATCCAGCTATGTAATGTACAGTTTAGAACAGGGAGAAGAAGGAGTGAAGAGTAGAGTCAATAGATGATGAGGCATGGTAACTTTTAGGGCGGGGCAACCATGCACTGTCAAATGTTTGGCTGTAAAATTACAGTAAATTACTGGCTCCTAGTTGCATGGATTTCACAATTTAGTGTAGATATTTGTAGTGGCTTGTGCTGAGAACCGCAACATGAAAGAATACACGCAATAACCGGTACTTGGTAACGAGCATTTATTGATAATCAGCCGTTTGCTCGTACAAGCGAAACGGGAAACAAAAAGAGGTCTGGAGGACGGCCAAAAGTAACAAACAGAAGGAGGGAACCCGAGCCAGCCACACCACGGGCCGTAGGACCCAGAGCTCCCCCCCTAACCAGAAATCAATTATAAACCCTATGGGAAACAAAATAAAGCCGCGAAAACTGGACTACCAGGTCCTCCAGGCTAAACATAAACACATCTGCAAAAATATGGCCTAAAGCTCAAAATGGCAAAGAGGTATTCTAAGGAGAGTGTCTCCCACCGTTAGGATACACGAGACATCCTTCTCCTCTAGCTTCTCTTTATATATACACGGCTGAGTGGAATTTGGAACACCTGGGCAGAGGCGGAGCCAGGGGCAGACCAGGTGCACCTGGGCAGCAGGGAGACAGAAAATAAAACAAGGAGGGGAGCACGTAACACATGTCTACACAGACATCCACTCAAAGTCAACACGTTTTCTGAAGAATGTGCTGACATGGGGGTTTAAATTGCCATGCCTCTTTTTGGCTTTCGAGCCTGTTTTAGGATTAATGCCCAGGAAGCACCTGAAAACAATAAGCCAAGACAAGAATTTCAATTTACATATAGATGTATATGTTGCATCGTTTATTTTAAGGCACAAGCAGCGGTGCCCCTTTCAATTTAAGTAAAACCTGCACCAAAGAAAGAAATTAGTATTTAAAGCCAAGCAAGAGCGATAAAAGCAAGAAAATCCCTTAATTTGTTGTGTTATCACAGAGGGTGGTCTGAATACAGTATTTTACTATGAAATAATACAGTAACATGTTGTGAAATCCTGGTAATCATTTATCCTGTACATTCACAGTAATTAACTGTGCCTGCATTGATTTCACTGTGAAATTCCAAATTACAGTATTATATTGTGAACATTACAGGTAAAGACTGTAAAGTGGTAACACAGTAATTTATTGTAAAATATTACAGCTAAATATTGTGAAATCATGGTAATATTTTACAGTGTGGGATAGACAGGTCGCATTGTTCATGGTTTCGATGTAGAACTTTAAGCACTTTATAGTGTTTTCATTTAATGAAAGTTATTTGGAGTGTACAAATCTTGTTTAGTGTTTTATTGTACTTAGCTCCACCCTCTCGTGTCACTTGGTTCCTTCAAACAACTAAATGACAATGGAAAAGAGGTCACATTTATGGCCCATAACCATTAGGTGGCCTTACTGTGACTATGTTGGCTTCCAATGGTTATGCAGTAATGAGTTCTAAAACTCGAAAAAGCTTCCACTTCCCTTGTCTTAAAGTCAATGTTTTTTTTATATGTTTGTGGTTAGAAGCCTGAAATATAGGACTGTGGGTAACACAAGCTTAATAGATGTTACCTTTTGTACTATGACTTTACATATGTAAAGTAAATACCCCACTAGTGAATGTCCCAAACTTCAATGTGACATAAAAGACTGTTGCTAACAAGTGACTAAATAAACAATTTAACATCATCACGTCGATATCGAGTCCGCTGTTGGCTTAGCTTTGGTGACTGTGATGTAGTTTGTTCATAGCATTATGTTCGCTTTTTTTTTTTTTATCTATTGCATTTATTCTTCAAAAATCACAAAGTGGTGTTAATAGGTAGAGATTATGCCGCTCAGCAAGACGTGATAAGTCTCATAAATGTAAGTTATTCACTAAGATTAATTACCGCAATATACCAAAATCCTATCCAGAAATCCCTTTACTTTTTGTGTGACCTTACAGTGTTAACTTCCGGGTTGGCTCACAAAAATACGTCATCACTGCACCACTCTGTATACAGTCTGACCAGAGTTTAGAATCAGAACATAACACACATTCAAACTATCATTGACTCTAGTGAGAGTACCTGATACGAGGAGTGAAGCAGGCAGGACCCAAACGCAAATAACACTGATAATAACTTTATTTCAAGGGCTCTTATCCAACATATCACATGGACAAACAAAACACTCCACGGTGAACTCGGTCACAAACAAAAGACGAACCAACACTGAACACAGGAAGAGACAAGACTAAATACAGGGAGGGGTAATCACAAGACGAGAAACAGCCGGGCATGGGAGGAGAAACACAAGGGCCACAGGTGAACACAATCAGACAACTACACACCAGGGAAACTAACGACAGGAGGAAAAACACAGGGAAAAGGACCAGACAATAAACCAGGAGGAAAACATGACAGGGAGAACAGCAAAACACCCAAACCTAGACATGAAAACGTGACAGTCCCTGAATCTGTAACAGTAATAACTAAGTCAAGTTTTCTGAAATCCACACAAAACCACCTTTCCCTTAACCTTTGGGCTTTGTCTCAATCAGATCCTAAATGTTTAAGTCTCCCGCGGATTTCTAATTTCAATCAAGATTGATCAAGTATGATGATCCGTGATGCGTCTTGTTGCTGTCTTTGCACCTCTAACTGCATAATGACTAGATCCTCTCTAAACCATCTGTAGTGTTCTTTACATTTTCCGGAGATCACCTGAGGTGGCAGAGCGAACACAGACCGAAGTGGAAGCTACAGGACAGTAAGAGGGTGTCAAGGGAGTCACAGCAGGTTAGAAACGCCTGAGAGAAAGACTTCAGAGTGTTTGGACAACCCTGCAACAGTGGGGCTGAATCTTTAGTGCAAACTGAAGCGAGGAATGTGTTTACAATTTGTTTGTGACAACTTACAGTAACACATGGCTGTTTTGAATTGTGTTAATACTGTATGTCAGAAAAGCTTCTTCCATTAGTCAGCTATATGAACCACCAAACGCTGCAAGTATGTGCATTGACATCATTTCAACAGCTTTACGCTAACTTTTCCTTTCACTGTTGTTTGGTTAGATGTTATTATGTCAGAAAGACTATCCCAGAAACTACCCAAGCATAAGGCAGCAGTTAGCCAAACGGTCCTCTACGTTATTAGTACACTACAGCCACTTCAAAACTTCCTTATCAATCTCCCAAGAAAACATAAGGTACATATCCTTTACAATGCTCTAAAAAACGATTCATGGGGTTGGTAGATTCCACTTAAAAAATATATACTTTTTCAACATAGAAAATTTAGTTTTTTACCTCAACTTATTTTAGTTAGATTTATTGTTTGTTAACTTTATTTCCGTACTTGGACGAAGGTTGCAAAATTGTAGAGAAAACCCATCAAGTTTCCACTTCACGCATATATCGGGATGGTCGTACGTGTCCGAGAACAGCGTAGGCCTCTAAACTTCCTGAGATAAGGAAGGTAGTGATAAGGAACGTAGGCGTCGGGACCAGTTCTTTAGAAGTCGTGGAGTAACGATTGAAGGTGAAGTGATAGGTAGAGTCACAAACACCACGTTAGTCTTAAATTTGTAACGTAACAAAAAGTCCAATTGTATTTCAATCGTCATACTAAATTCGTAGCAGAAAGGAATGAATTCAAAAGGAACTTCTCTAGGAGGAAAAGTACTTCTGTGTTGTGGTTCGTGGCCTATCGTTGAGAAAATAGAAAGGTAACTTTAGTAGGAATTTTTCCTCTTGTAAAATTACAACCTCTTTCTTTTTGTTTCCAAACTCTACGTTTTTGACTTGTATGTACAATCTGTAAAAATAGGGTTATGGACACCCGTTGGGGGTGTTCTCGTAAACCCCACTTCACAGGAACCGGTCCCTGTGTTGCTGTACGACTGAACGTCTGCCCCAAACTTGGTACACGAGGGGAACTAGGGCTTGTGAATTACGTGATAGGTGACGCGGTGAACGGCTCGGTAACAGTCATCGACTCAAGTATACATTAAAATTTAGTCAAAAGTGGTTTACATTTTGCATAAGATTGTCTTAATATATATATTAATATGAACATAATGTTTTATTACTTGAAACTGACGTTGACCTTTGTTTCTATGTCTCCTGAAATTTTTGGTCCGTCTATGTTTGTCGTATCGATTAGGTCATATGATACGTCGATGTCATCGAATTTTGTTTCATCGGCTACTGATTGGAATGTCGAACAGAGTCATTCGTCGACAACATTTAAATTCGACTTTGTTCTTACCCGATGAAATGGTACCATTGAACTATCTAATAGTCCATTTTAAGACCAACATGGTGACGATAGTCACAGGGCGAAGGTCCTACTTGCGTCTAACTCGCGGTTGAGGTGTACGCCGGATCGTCTCAGGAACGCATTACAAGTCAAAACTTTGTGATATCGGCAACTTTGAGTTATCTATTACTCATGAGATTGAATATTTTTGCCTGTTCATGTTTAGTTCCGTTAGACTAACCAAGAATCGGCAACTATATGACTCGCATATGGTACCCATCGCTATAACATTCATATGAAAAGTGTTGCCTCAGTCATAGGGAGGCGCAGGACTCTTTTTGTCATATGTCAACCCGACTTTTCGTTCAACGGAAATAGTTTGACTTGGTTCTTTCGTCCCCTCTTCATTTGCCCGTCGTCTTTTGGGAGGAAACTGCGTAGTCCAGGTCTGGTATCTGTAGTTTGCCGTTTTTGTCATAAGTCACACGTCAAAGGAAACCGTAATCCCGTCCCTATATGATCTATGAAAGGTTCCAAACTGTATTTACTTAACACGATGAAAATTTCGTTCGTAGCTACAAAAGTTTAGACATTAGTTTTCTCCAAGGCGTTTTTGCGATAGCTGGGTTAGTCTAACCGAGCTAAACTGGAACAGGCAAATATTTATATAATGTAATGGTGGTAGTTTTCGAATTGGTGGTAAGTTTTCGAAAATACTACGCCAGAACTTTGTTTCGTCTCTTTAATACCTGGCAGTCACCGGTGTCCACGCTTTCGAGAGAGGTCTCGATTGACTTCGGCTTAGAGCTCATGTCCTCTTTTCACCTGTTATAATAGAGCGGTGCGGTCGTTTGTCGGAACTTGGTTGGAGTTGGATATGTTCATTTGGTGCATTCGGTAAGATGACTACGACCTGTCAAAAAGTCACCACGTGTTATTTGCCGTTGTATTGTTTAGTTACATTTATTATCGGGTTATTTAGCTAGTTGCGAGACAGATTATACAAGCGATCGACAATCACCAACAACGGTATCGTTGGTGGAGCGTGATACAAAGCACGTCTTCCGTTTGCCTGCCTGATTAAATAAAACTTGTAGTAATAAATTGATTATTTTTGATAAATTTAATCTCACACCAATAAAAACAAGTATAACGGTGTGAACCATTGGCAAATATTTTCCGTTCTCGAGTGAAGGCCGGCACTATATGACCGAGTAATACAGTTGTCGGATTCCCCACCACAACAGCTGGGAGGCGAATTGTGCAACCCGCCTTGGTGCGGGGAATCGACACTATATTACTCCGGTATATGGTGCCTGTGTCCTTGGGACACGCCAATACATCACTCGTCGTTCCACCTCGATTCCTTCCGCTCAGACTGATAACTGAATTATATCTCGCATTATTCTATAGTGGAGATATAAAATCACTTGCGTCTTTATAAAAAGTTTGTAGGTAATGGAAACATTCATTTTGCAAAAAAACCAAAGAAAAAGTCAAAACTGGCTAATAATTTTACTCAACGTTTGATTGA
>NW_011348323.1:8402-21955 GCF_000735185.1 Notothenia coriiceps
ACGAAGTGTCACCCTGTCCCACAGGACCTCCCCCACCCTGGTGACAGGCGTTCCTCCTGCGACCGACGTAAGAGAACCAGAGGGTGTTGGAGAGTGCCTTCACAGTCTCCTGAGGGCGTCCCTGTCTCTACCGAAGATAGTCAGCAGTCAGAGAAAGACAGACCGACGACGGAGGTCGTCCGGTGTGGTAGTCTTTACGAACTACGTGTTGTCTCAGTTCTTCTTCCAGACTTCCTCCACGGGGGGTCAGAGAGAGTGTTGTTGTGACAGGATGCTGCACCCCACCTGTCACACGGAGAAATACCGCAGGTCCTTCCTTCCTGCAGCGGTCAGAATCTACAACCAGCACAGCCCCTAGTGGACCCTCCTACACACACCACGACACAGACTATAACACCCCTTGTGCAATATGCCGTTAATATATACCTGGCTACTAAATCCTTAGAACTGTTACAAGGTGTGTATTTTGTAAATTGTCTAACTTGCTGCTGTTAAATACCAACCACGTATGTGCAATATATGCTAGATGTGCAATATATATAGATGTCGTTAATAACTGTGTAATATATACCTGGCTGCTAAATCCTAAGAACTGTTACAGGATGTGTGTATTTTTTTAAATTATGTAACTTTTTATTTTTTATTATATCATAACTTAGTACTTTTTTTTGTAATGCATGTCACATATTATCAAACATGTAACATTAAGCTGTCTGTGGCTCTTTTTCCGGCTGCAACTACGCAAATGTCCCCTCCGTGGGACTAATAAAGGTATTCCGATTCTCTTGTGTACTTGTTACATATTGTTGTTATGTCTTTCTTTAATACCACTCCCTTAGATTTTTAATATGCACGTCTACTCTTTTTCTTTTCATCAGTCCCTTTCTGCTGTAACGCTGTACATTTCCCCGCTGTGGCACAAATAAAGGGCTTTCTGATTCTCATTGTATTCATTTGCTTTTGATATTGAGGTAATACAAAAGACACGGAAAGTACTCAAGTAACATTACTTTAATGTTGCCATTACAACATTCCTTTCTTAAACAAAGACTAACTTATATATGTACTTGTTTTTTGTCACGTTGTGCTATTTTTACTAAATGCTTGGTGGAGAGTGCATTTTCCCCTTTATTTATTCAGAGAAACAATACAACTAAATACATGTAAACAATCCTTTAACCTTTATTGATTTCAGGAGGTAATGCCCAGCAGGATTTACTTATCAGCTTTTCCAGCCTTGTTAAATTAAAGTGGACCTATCATGCTATATTTGAATAATATAGTGTAGGACCATACTTATATAAGGCATATTTATACTTTTCATTTTTCAAAATACCAAACAGATCATGCATTTTAGCCATTACTCATTTCGCTCAATTTAACAATGCCTTTCATGCTCGGATTCAGTGAGAACAGCACCATCTGGTGGCCTGAAATATGTACTACAGCGTCTCCAGCGCTTTCGAACGGCAATGTCCGTGGCTGTCTCCTCCTGATTGGTGGAGTTGGCCCAATAGCCGTAGCGCCACTTCTGTGACGTCATAGAAGTGTTCAAATCTGGATCAGTCTGTATCAGATCCGTTGCAGCCCCTTTTTAAGAGATTTGGGTATGGAGGAAAATAGAGAGGGTTGTGTTTTCTGACACTTGGTGAGTTCCCTGGAAGACCGGGGACACATATTCATGTAGAAAAGACGTACAAAAGTGCATTTTGCATGATAGGTCACCTTTAATTTCGTTTTTAAAGGTGAAAGCAAGTTATGTTTTTAGTGCTGAACTAATTGAGTTTATCAGATTATAAATGGGTACTCGGATTAATTTAATAATCGATTCAGTTGGAACTACTATAAAAGATCAACGCAAATTGTTACCTCAATTTATTTAAGTAGAGCCGGTTCTTTTTTAGAGTGTGATGGAATTTCAAGTTATTGTGACCCTCAATGGTTCATTTATTGGCTACCTTTTTAACTGCTAGAGTCGAGGTTCTTTAAAGTGCATTAAAAGTTAAGAATAGGAACTTTACAATGAGATGGTCCAATGCTTTTCACAAGAAGCTCTCCAATATGTTCTTCTCATGCTGTCATAGTGGTAAACTGTCCAACAGAAGACGTTTTTAGTCCGTCACTAAACTAAACAAGTTGTTAGCTCAGCATCATCTTGGAGCAGGAGCAGGCCAAGGTTAGAAGACAATGACACCGTTTGGGCATAAGACATAAAATAAGGTAATCTACAAATCCATATTGATAAAAATGTAATCTCATCATACAACCGCATTTGTAATTTACCTTCCTCTCTAGGTCTTTGCTCTCTTTATATAAAAATAGCATTGTTACTCTTTCCGTAAATGTGCTGTCATGTGTGAATGAAGGAGCATTAACGTGCATGAATGGTGCCATAAAGCCATGACTTTAATGGATTAACAGCAACGTTTTGTATTCAATGTCTGAAAAGCTTTATAATTGTAGTTGTATGAACACAGATGGATCCCTCCAACTTTACACTGACCTGTTACTCCATGCTGAACTTTAGTGGATGCAGTGGTTGGGAAACGGCCCCTTTTACAGGACTCATATTAACAGGTTTATTCCGCGCTGGCTGGATGAGCGTATATTATGCAAATGTTGTGTGCCTGGTATGAAGATGAAGGTTAAAGCCATAGATCCCTGTTACAAAACTCTGTCCGTGTTCGCATAACTAGAATTATAACACATACTCATTGTGTCCTCTGCTTACTTCCCAGCGTTTAGCAGTAGTATTGTAATTAGTAATTGCGTGTGACACTTTCAAGGGAATCAAAGTATATATTTAAGAGAGATTGAGAGTCGAATGGATGTTCCTCGGGCACTGTTAAGGAAATAACATAATCCTTTATTTAATCAGGCATTTACACAAAAAATACACTTGGATTTATCCTTCAAGGAGTTACACGCGGGGAGATTTAATGACAGCAAAATATTGAAATAAAAGGGTGACATTGAATATCTTAAGATGCTGTTGTTCCAAAGGGTTGGCAAGCATGCAATGCATATTTATCAGAATCAGATCATTTATCGTTTATAGAAGATTATCAGTGTGTTTTCATGCCAAATTGGCTTGAAATAAAGAAAGGCCAGACAAACACAGAAACCATCTAAATAGGCTGTTCATACAGGGCCCTAGACTGTATGAAATATGGACGTAGTCTCCTTGAGGTCACCCAAAGGTTTCTAATAGAGCCATTGTGAGTCTTAGAGTAGGTGTCTCAGAAAGTCGCCATCATCTGAATACCAGCTAATCTCAAAACAAGCAACAAGGTCGATCTTCTGTGGATCTGGAGTCGGCCCAGGGGAAGCAGAAAAGCAGCGACTAGCGTTTAGCGACATGTGACAGCAGCAATCTGATACTAGAAGTGTTTACGCCTCTGTTGTTTTAAAAAAATGAAATTAGCAATACAGACCAAAACCTTATTTGTACCAAGCAGTTGGCATGTTTCAGTAAAGAAGGACAGTTCAAACGATGATCTCGGACTACAAAGTCCCTGTGTGTGTGTTTGTGTATAAGAGCAAAGCTAAGAGCGAAGCTAAGCTCAGTAGCAAGGCCCCGTGTCTGCCTCTTTTCACCATGTCAAGCAATGCACACACACACACACACACACACACACACACACACACACACACACACACACACACACACACACACACACACACACACACACACACACACACACACACACATGCAAACATGTTCCCTCTCTGTGTAAGGAGGGTGGGGGGTATGTAGGTTGCCTTGGAAACACTTCAGTCCAGATAATTATTACTGTAACTGTCTCTGTACACCCCACCTATAATAGAAATAGATCATAAATTACAATCAGTGAGTGGCAGCCTTCTGTTGGGACTGCCTGCTCGTTGCTGCCACCCGTTGGGCAGCAGAGGAAGTGCATGTTCACCCATGTTGTATGGATTCACTTTAACTGGCCACGCCTGAGCTGACACAGAAAAAAAAAATCGTCTTTATTTTTAGTAAATCGTTTTCTGTGAATGTCAAACCCAGATGACAATAACAATCATTTAAACACAATAATGGCAGAATGGAAATATGGCATCATGCTGAATCTGTTTAAATATTTACAAAGGCCTATTCCCATGGCCCATTCCTAAGTAATCAAAAAACAATTAAATATTCTTCCCTGTTGAAAGTCGCTTTTTTGTTTGTTTGTTTTTAAAACAAAATAATTCAGTGCCTTATAAAGAAGTAGTCTGGGTTGAGTAGTAATTGCAAAGTGAGCGCCCTACTTTTTCTCTCCCCCTTTGTGAGAACTCGGAAGTAACAACCAAAAAAAAGGGGAAATAAATGAATAAACAAACAAAAAGTAGATTAAAGTAGCATTAGGAATATAAACTAAAAGCCAAAGGAAATAACATAATTGCCTAGCTGTGTATTTATCGTGTCTTTTGTTTATCATTTTCCACAAAAATGATGAGTTTCAGGCCTTCAGTTTGATAACTGTAGCATGCAGTTTTGTATCCCACACTTTAATAGCAGAAGGCATTTTTCTTTACTCCGTCTCCTCCCTTTGAAACTAGAAGCGATTCATCACATTCATATCCTCATAACAGAAACCTGCCTTTACATTATCTGCTAAACAGCTGATTTGAATTCAGCTTTTCCCTATGAAGTGTTTTCTGATAGGAGACGAGTCTGCAACAGAGGTCTTTACCACACCGCCAATTACTGGCAAGACGCAACCGCCTTAAATCAGCTCCCATTTATAAACACAACTTCAACCGCAGCGGTCAGATTACTGTAAAAACAGCAGGTTTAAAAGCCGAACTCGACAGAAATCCCGGTTTCATATCTCTGATCACCTCCTCTGTTTTAAAATGAGATGCCACAGCGTTTTACTTCCTGCAGCCACACATGGATGAGCAGCAAAGTTTCAGGCTGTTCAAATGACCTCAGCATTATGATTGTAACTCTGCAGACAGCTAGGCAATAAAAGCTTTTCATCATCAATTGTTTTTTTCTGCTGAAATGCCAGTCAATTTCAAAGGACAGACGGTGTCACACAAACACACACACAGGGGAACAATCATACGCACCGGATCTCTTTCAAAACATCTTCTATCGAGTTACGGAACAACTTTAAATTACAGCGTCTCACAACTTCATTTCAAAAGAGGAGATGTGGCTGCTTCAGGAAGGGAGGACCTTTGAAAAGTTGATGGCACCTCATGTTAGCAGTTTACGGCCAGGGGTTTCTCTCATTGCGCGACGCAAATCACAGGTGGGCTTCCTCATTAGGTGCTATTGACAGGCCACATAAAACAGAATCTATCACTCCTCCAAAAGCCTCGGCAGCCACCATATAGCCCTTTTGGTCTCGGCACCCTCTCCCCCCCTGTCTCTCTTCTTCTCTCCACCATGCATATTTCAGATCAGGCATGGATGTCAGGCGGTGCGTGGGAATTATTAATCTCAGGTCTGTACTTGCGGTGAGCTGCTTAAGAATTCATACTAACAAAGGGCAGCGAAGTCACGCAACAGGGCTGACAAGGCCTGTCTTTCTATCTCCATACCTCCACCTGTCTGCTGCCTCCCGCCGCTCACACACTCGCACACTTTTTTTTGTACGTTCCTCCCTCACTCCGTACCTCCGTCTCTCTCTCCGGCTGACCTTTGGAGCCGCTTAGGTTCACAAAACACCTCCAAACAGCTCCTCTCTAATGGCCCGCTGCTCAAACAATCGGTAGAACGACCTGACGAAGATGATTGATCTCTGACAAGCGGCTCGATGCATTCCTATGAGTCATTAGATCAGCCTGGACGGAGAGGGAGGCTGAGAGATAGAAGGAGAGAGACCTATCGGAGAATTGGTACAGCTGTGTGTACAACCAGACCAGGCATTTATCTAATGTCAAGACGTGCAGACAACCTTTAGTCTGAGTTTGATGTTGGAGGAGCTCCGGAATGACAACACATCCACGCCAGCATGAACAATGCGCACACATATAAGCGCTCGTTCTCCAAAGAATTAAAGGAAATTAAATGAGTGTGTAAGAAGAAAAAAGACATACGCACGAGGAGGCATCACTAAAACAGTATCAGTGCAGCAGCTCAGCGCTGTGGAAAATAAATGTCTTCTTTAAAGATCCTCTTGTTGTGTTGTCACACTGGGAGATAAGGACGGATTAGGCTGAGAGACGCTCTGAGCTGAGACACGCAAACATGCTGTTGAACATGGAAGTGAAGCAGCAGAAACTCTCTCCCCAACCAATCAACATACACACACAAACACACAAAAACAGAGTGCTGTAGTACAGAACTCACTCTTAAATAGCTGAACACCAAATGGTGTGTGAAGGGAAATTAAGTCCCAAACAATTCTGTTTATCCAGATGTTAAATATAGGTTTCTGTACATATAGTTTTATTTAGAGCGTCATCTACTTTTACACATAAAGAGTGTGTATTGAGAAGGGCTAGGGTTAAGGATTAGGGATTAGATATGGTGGTCTAACTAATGTTTTGATATGAGAGATATTGGTTTTCATATGTTGGTATTGGTCTTTGTTTATGATATCATTATTTATAATTGTGTGATCAATTATGGATTGAATGAGTTGGGTCACATGGAACATAGCTGTGTAACTGTGTGAGGTGTGTGTGGGAGGAGATGGTGAGTGAGTGAGTTGATTTTTTTGTTGACCCCAACTTTATGATAGCTGGATTTGTCTGACCATATGTTTGTGCACGTAATAAAATGTTGACCAGTTTCATTAAATTAAGATTTAGTTAAATTATTTTTGGATCTCAGCTTCTCTCCAAATTGTGTTTGCTTCTGAAGTCGTTACAGTGGTATACAAATCAGTTGTATTGTCATCATTACTCTTATTATTAATATTATAAAGTGGGTGTGCAGTTCAATTCTAAACGGTCATGAAGAAAGGTAATTGAGGCCCATGGGTGTAAATATCCAACATTTTCCTCTAAAGCAGATTCAATAAAACGTGGACATAAAGGTCAATAATCAATAAACAGTAAAGGTTAAAACATTAATATAATTCATTCGAGAGTCCTATTTTCATGTGTGTTTGTTTTTATAGAGAGACAACTCACACAGTAGTAGTTTACATTTAAATTCCAGGACTGTAGCTGGACTTACTTTACACCATGGTTATAGTTTGGAAACAAGAGAAAAATGATCACTGACATAATAATTTCTGAAAAGAACCTCTAAAGCCATGTCATCAGCATATTTAGATGCTGTTGTTGTGTAGTTATATTTATTGAATTGTTGACATTTTTCTTTAAATAACAGCTATAGTTGACCTAATCTGACCCACATTTAATGCGTTATTTGATCCAAAAGGGCAGTCCCTGTTCACAAATATAACATTTATTTGCTTTGATTATTGATATTATATGCAAGAAAATGTAACCGGGAGAATATGCAAATAATGCAACCACAAGGTTTAATTATGTCACGTCATCAACTAACTACATTTACGTTAGTTAGCGATGTTTGTCATTTTAACTGGTGAAATGGACAATCAGTCAGTCAAAAGAAAAGCTTTGCATGTTTTGTATGCTGCTTTTTGCTAAAAGTATTTGGCATCAGATCTTGGTATTCTGTGTATTTTGCCAACCCTGATGTCAGAACAGTCACAGCGGCCAAATCATTTTTCACTTCTAATTGTTTTACTTGAAAATGCAATGGATTGCTATCATAAAGCCCCTGTCACACTGTCCCGAAATTGACACCAGATGGACACACGAATATGGAATTGTGAATTGCGCACGAAGATGGCCCTGAACTTGGTCAACAGCCAAGCAACAGCCGAAGCAAGTGCGATGCCTACAGAAGGCCAGCCACATGATGGCACCCGAACCACCCACAAAATATGGTCGTAGACTTTACTGATGATTTATGTATCCAGACTCAACGTAAGAGCTTGTGCCTCTTCGGGGGGTGCTAACATTTAAACATAAACTTTATTCTTTACTTTCTCCGTCTTTATATGTAGATTAGAAGATATTACTTATCTCCGTCATGTTGTTTCCATAGCAACAACAACTTCCAGTCAACAGCGTAAACTCGCCTTCAAAATAAAAGCATCTAAATAAAAGAGGAAGTTAACCTAAATTACATTTAAGACATACAACTGCAACGAAAGTAACAAAAACAATGTAATATCCATTTCAGTTTCACAGAACACAAATTGGGTTATTTACACAATATGTTTACATGATTTTGTTGTGCAATAAATGCAATCTCCATGTCATCGTACTATAATACGATGGCTACATGACGGCATTGTGAGGGCTTCACGTAGTCGTGTTGCCTTCCTAAGACAATCGGGCAGCTTCTTGTTTCCTTCGTATCGTCTTCGTGAGGCGAAAAATAGCCCGATGGCACCGATGATCAGATGAAGATGACACGATTTTGACGAGATGCCCTCACGATGGCCTTACGAAGGGCAAAATTGATACACGAATTCAACACAAAAATGAACCTTCGCAAGTTCCTTCGGCAATTTTTGGCATGCCGAAGATTTTGCCACCGCTCACGAAGTTGCTGCCGGAGCCTGAGAAACTCCAACGGCGGTCATACGATGGCTTAACACAAGAACCGCCAGAGGTCGCTTTATACCTAAAACCGCCAATGGGTAAAATGTACCCGCTATTGATTTTCAAGGTACAATGTTCTTTTATTTATCATACAGAACAGTGAGTTTTGATCGCACAGGGATGAAACTTATACCAACAGAATCTGTGGACTCTCAGCTTTTCATATGATATAGGTTGTGCAGATAGCATGAAGTTTAAAATATCGCTAAGAGTGCTGATTTAAACGCTTGGTGTTAGACTTGTGTTTTGTTTAGGTACAAATCTCTCTATTATATCTATTGATCTATCTGTAATGTTCTGTTCTATGGACATATAATTGTCTACATTAACAGACAACGCGGACTACTTCTCTCATTCCAAGTGTCCATCTTTATTCAACTGGCACGTAACCTGCACACATGCATTACGTCCTCAACGTGAGCTCAGTCATCCAAGATCTTGTATTCTCCAAGATGTTACACTATCTATAACTATCTATCTGTCTATCTCTCTCTCTATCCATCTATCAATATATCTATCTATCTATCTCTCTCAATCTATCTCTCTATCTATAAGGAACCGCAGTAGACAAAAGGCGTTGCTATAGCAACACGTCATGTTTACGCTGCATTTTCTATGAGGTAAGTATTACCCGCTGGCAGATATAGGTATAAATGGCAATCTTTTTGGCAATTTTTTCAATCTGACTTCATTTTTAACAACAGAGGGTGCTACATAACACACTTTCAGGAAAAGTCACGGACTGGGAGACTTTAATATGTTATTGAAAAAAAGTTACATACAATCAAAAAACAGCTGCGGGGAAAATGTACCCGTTGGCGGTTCTAGTGTTAAGATCCCTTCACGAATGGCCCGATGTTGTTACGATCAGAGCCGAATTTGAACATTTCCTTTATCGTGTTTGTCCATCTGGTGTAAATTTCGGGACAGTATGACAGGGGCTTAAAGGAGTGCAGTGCTGCAAAACGAACGGACTGAAAGGAAATTAAGGAAATGCAGTAAAGGAAGGGTCTGATTTGTATGTTTTATCTTTAATAATCCAGCAAAAATATGCCTGTATACTTATTTCTAAGGGAGATCTCTACATTGAACATAATATGTCTCTTTATAGAATGCTCCTATATGGACATTCTTGTCTGGAAATGTGTTGGTTTTCAATGAAAGCTATAGCTTTGGGTCACGTGCAATAAATAAAAAATATATAGGATCAAAAAGAGTGGTGTTGAAGTTTAATCACAGAAAATGTCATAAATGAATGCTTCTTAAATAATAATATCTAATTTGGACGTCATATTTGCTGATTTTATTTGTACCTGGCTAACTCTTAATATAGAAAGCTGTGGGTAATTATTACAAAGTAGATGGAATAAGACTTCAGACTTCAGTCACTGATCTAATACATAGGGTTGGTTCCAGCTGTATCGAGTTCTTTGTATTAATATCAGACGGCACATCTTTATGTGGTTCTGCTCCAGGCGTCATTAGACAGCAAGTGCCTTTCACGAAATAGCAACAATGAAAACCATTTCTACTGAGAAACATGTGTGTGACACAGAGAAACATACATATGGACATGCAAAGAATGTGTACACACACTTCCTGAGGCTCTAACTGTTGTACAAAGAGTTGCCAGCAGCGGAAATGTGAGAAGAAAGAGGGTAAGTGATAGGTGAAAGAGTTAAAACTGTAATTCCCTCCATCTTTCCATTAGCCATGTCGAAAAGATAATCGGAAGGGACAGGGTTTGTCGTAACTCTTGGTCGTGATCCAGCACTTTCTCTTTCATCTTTTTCCACAGATGACTATCATCATGACCCGAACACTTTTTATCACATGGCCACGGTGACATGAAACAAAAAGAGACAGCTGGGAGCACGAAGAATGCACCGACAAATCTGAAATATGTCTGATCAGGGCCGAGTGTGTGATTAGGGGTGGGGTGGAGGATAATTATTTGTGTGTGTGTAGGATTACAGTAAAACTGACATGTTGCCTGTATGCTGTTCTTTTCCTGAATCCAGCCTCTTGAACTCAGTGTCCAGTACTCTATTTTCAAAGACAAAATATGTATAGATCCACCGAAACAATTACACGTACACACACAACCGCACACCTCACAATTGGCAACGATCAGAACAAAGCAAAGAAGCTTCTGGTCGGAGGTCGGCCAATGGCGTTGAGGTTGATTACCCTGTGGCTTGTGTTTCGCCCGGGGTCAGTGATACGAAGCCATCCAAACCACTATGGCTATAGTCGACTAAACATTTATCCAGGACAACTTCCTGCTAAAATTGCTGTCATTGGTCTAGATCAGGGGTGCCCAATACGTCGATCGCAAAGGTAGTGTGGGTAGATCGCATGGTATTGAAAAAAACAAAACATGCATGGGTTGCAAATAACCGACGAGCTGATTATTAGCCAATTTATACAATTCTACGAAAGAAAGGGTATAAAATGTACTGAGTTGTATTGTGCCATACGGGATCATGCAGTTATGAGGGGGCCTCACCACCCCCTTATCTGAAGTGCAAATGCGGCGCACTATCAAGCGCTTATGTGGCGCAATTAGTGTAAGCGCGCCACAGTTTATCCGCCGTTTAGTCCACTAGCACCCCCCCACCCCCCCCTCGCGAGACAGATTGGGCAGGGGCCTTATTGGGCTTGCTCATGTTAAAAGTAGCTCCCAAGCTGAAAAAGTGTGGGCACCCCTGGTCTAGATAGATAGATACATAAATAGATACATACATACATAGTTAGACAGAGGGGAAGTTTCAAGGAGAGGAGGCTCAAAAGAGCAGAAAGAGAGAGCAGCAGACAAAGGGGAAAGAAGGATAAATGAGGGGGAATAGGAGTGAATAATGGAGCGAAGGGGAGAAAAATGAGGTGGACAAAATAGAGGGGAGGCCAGATTGAGAGGAGGAGTACAGGGAGAAGGGTGGGAGAAAATGTGGCTGGAAAGGAGATAAAGACAGAGGTAATGTAGAAAATGTAGAGAGGTCTGTTTGTATTTATCATTGCCTTTTTCTGTATAAGATTTGGATGAAATCGATACTTCCTTGAGGGTGAATGTCTCCTTAAAAAGAACCAGGCGAGTGTACAATAAAGCTGTGTAATGACACGGCAAACTTATTCTGTGTATCTTTGTAAAATAGTTGGTTCTAGCTACTTGATGAAGTAGCGAATTCTCAAAGGGCTGGTTGGTGAAGTATTGTAACTGGGGTGCTAGCGCCCAACAAGCTAACAAGTTAGGAATAGGCCAGTGCCAAGACCCCCAAAAAGGGCTTCGAAGCCTTTTTTGAAATTTGGCCAAACCATTTTTAAAACTTCAGTGACGTGATGAATTTTTTTTTTTTTTAAAAACAGAAGTACTTTGGGAAAGAGACGCCAGTAAATCAGCGGATAACTCTTTTTTTTTTAAAGATACAAAAACTTCCCAGTAAAGAATTTATTATAATCCTTAGAGGTGCCATCCATGGAGGATCATTACTCCCAGCGGCTCAGGAAGAAAGCCCTCAGGATTATCAAAGACCCCCATCNCTCAAAAAACAGTGCATTGTGTGTAATACAACTGTGATTTTTATTAAATTAGTTAAGTTTAAGGAAGGCCAGAGCTTCGGCTGTGTCAAATAGATTGTTCCCTTTAGTTAACGTTATTTAAAAGATAATGATCATGTCCCGTTTATTGTATTACGAGCGTCCATTCCCATTGGATAACGGAGAATTTTACACCCGGAAGTAAGTATTCCCCTTACTGTCGATTGATTTTACAGTGATATCTGCACTACTCATCAACTCAAAAACACCAGATTATCCTTGTTAATTACACAACATTGATTGGTTTAAATTGTGTGCAATGCTTTTGTATTTTTCCCCTTCGATTCGGAGAAACAAATATTTTCCGGGGTTTTATTTAAACATTAAAGAATACTTTAGGTTAAGGTCTTCTTTCAAAAATAAAAAAGCTTTGGTGGTATCAATCTACAGATAAATATTAAGCCTGACAAAGTACTTAACGTCTAATATATTGCATAGTTTGTTTTGGAACTTGACAATCAACTTTCCTGCAATGTTACACTATGTTGAAGCACTTATTTCAACCCATATTATACATATTTATTATACTCTTATAACGTGTATGTAGATAGAATAATACAGAATATGACAGTTTAATGGTGGTATACACACATATTGATAGATGTCTTGTAATGCACTGTTGAGGAACCTGTGACCCAAGTTTTTCATTCATTACATAACTACACCGTAGTTGTGTATAATGATATGTCAATAAACCTTAGAAAATCTTGAAATCTTGAAAGGGATGTGCAAAATAACCATTATACAGTCTTTAATGAACGATTAGAGAATAACGAGTAATTAATATACTTTATAGAGATCTGCAGATAAATATTTTGTCTTCTCAAGCACCAACTATCAAATATCCCTCCTGATTGTTGGCACTTGACAATCACCTTCCCTGAATTTGACTCAGGTGTAACTAAAGTCTGATTTAAGGGTTGTTTATATTTCACATCATTAATCCAAATCTGTAAAGTACCTAAAATAAATGTAGTGGAGTACAAATACCAGGTTAACCTTAAAGAAAGCCCTCAGGATTATAAAAGACCCCCATCATCTGCTGCCGTCTGGCAGGCGGTACCGCAGCATCCGGACTAAAACCACCAGACTCAGGGACAGCTTCATCCCACAGGTCAGAAGACTATTAAACACCTGAACTTAGAAACAACATCCATAACATTCATCTGGCTGCTACTTAGAAATTGTTTGTCTAATATATCATATTCCAATCACTTGTATATAGACTCTTATTGCACTAATTCCCTTTTTTACTATTTTACTATTTTTTATAAGTATTCACTTGCACTATTTTTTCTGTGCATCTGTTTTATTGTGTTGCACTGTTGGAGGAGCCTGTGACCTAAAGGGGG
>NW_011348324.1:0-11234 GCF_000735185.1 Notothenia coriiceps
TGTATTATTTCAAAAAAATGTAAGATGGTCTGTAACTGTTAATTTTTTTTGGTGCAAATAAAAAAGAAATATAAAAAAAAAAGAAATGCAGCTTACATTTCTATTGTAATTGACAACAACGCAGTGTCTTGGCAGGCACTGATGACATTTTACCTACATTAAATTATTCAAATGACACAGTTCTTTATAATGAAGTCCTCTAATATCTGTGTCTTCTTCACAGGCCAGCAGCTGGGATAGAGCCCTGTCAGGACCACTAGACTGAATCACAGGTAAATAAAGTTACTGAAAGGGACAGTTCACCGAAAATCCAAGATGTTTTTTATCTCTAAACAGTAGTGATATTTATTCATTTGAATTATTTTGTGTCAGTTGCAATACTGGAGATATCAGCAGTATATATGTCTGCCTTCTCTACAATGTGACTAAATCAAAACAAGCTTGTGGTGCTCAATGTGCAAATGCATTTGATTACAGTAACTCAACAGCAATGTGTTTTTTACAGAAATGATGAACAGGTTACTCAAGATAATCCACAGACCTTGTTGAGAATCATTTTATGTAGTAACTCATTCCTTTCCACTGAACCACACCAACCGTATCACCTCACAGACGAAGCATGCACCTACTCATCAAGCTAATGATACATGTCTCGCTGTCCCGAACCATTGCCAATTCCTTCTGCGCAATATGTGTAGTCAATATCAGTAGTTCCTACGCTAAACTTCTCATTAGAAGGTCTGTGTATTACTTTAGTAAGCAGGTCATGATTTCTGGTAAAAGTCCTTGTTGTTGAGTATACCAAATATATTGTTTGCTACTTTGAGCACCACAAGTCGAGTACCAAATTGATATCTCAAACACTGCAACTAGCACAAAAACAATCTTCATGGATTAAAAGCACTAAACATAATAGGAAACATGGAAACATATTAATAATACCACTTTTTTTCTTTGTTTGTAGGACCACTGACTCGACGAGAACCAATATCACACCAGCTACCACTACCTGTGCCTTTGTGTTATTAATGAGTTTCAACTGAATTTGGGTAAACATCATAATATCAATCTTGCCCCCCACCCCCCCATATATTTTTAAGCATGCCCTTTAAACCCCCACAGCCTGCTAGCCATCTTGTTTAGGATACAGAAATACTCTGGATGAAATGTCATAGTAACTCAGATTACAGCGAGCGAAACATCTGAGGAGTGTAAAAGCTGACAGCAGGGAAAACTCAAGAGGACCAGGACATATTTAAGGGAGGGATATCTTAAATGACCCGGGTAACCATTTCTGTATCTGCGCATCCAATGACTCTCATTACTTAATGATATCTGCGCAATATGTAGAGAATAAGCTAAATATAAATTATATATAGAAGTATAAATCCATCTGTCCATAATCTTTATACAGTTATGAAAGGAGTATAAGATTGCTTATTTAGGAAAAGTAAACATACCTGACTACAAGTAAAAGTCCTGCATTTAAAACATAATTTAACTATTATAATACAAATAAAGTATAGAATAAAATGTTGTGCTAATTTTAAATTTTTATAGACTGTTGTCTAGAATCATCTACAGCAGCGGTTCTCGAACTGTGGTTACTGCAGGTGGTCCGTGAAAAAAGAAAATCCACTTTTTTTTATCAAGGATTTTCGCGGACCACCTCATATGCAAACTGTAAAAATAAGTACATATATAAACGTAGTGTTAAAACGCAGATATTTGTTATTGTTAATTATGGACAACACTTAATTTCACCACTGGAGTGGTTACCCATGGTTATGTGTGTGCGTGCAAAACCACAAACATGGATCGGTGGCTAGCATCATGTTCTCTGAAGAGAAAAGAGGTTAACGTTACCGAAGATAATGAGAGTGAGTCGGAGGCATCTACAAGCCAGATTCCGCAGAAAAAAACAAAGAAAGGGAAGATTAAAGGTGACCTATTATGCAAAATGCACTTTTGTACGTCTTTTATACATGAATATGTGTCCCCGGTGTGTCAGGGAACTCACCAAGTGTCAGAAAACACAACCCTCTCTCTTTTCCTCCATACCCAAATCTCTAAAAACGGAGCTGATTATTATTTGAATTGTTCTGACGTCAGAAAAGGGGTGCTCCACCAATATGGGCAACTCTCCTCCTATCAGGGGAATGAGAGACCACTTGAAAGCGCTGGAGACGCTGTAGTACATATGCAAGGCCTGTAAATGGCGCTTTAGTCTGCCACAAAAGCAGAATCAGCCCTTGCAAAAACAGGGCTGGAAAATAGCAAATAGAGCGAAATGAGGCATGGCTAAAATGTTCGGTGTTTTGAGAAAAAAACTTCACAGACATGTTTTATATAGGTATGGCCCTACAATATATGTTTCAAATATAGCATGATGGGTCCACTTTAAGAGAAAATACAATGGGAACTACATGGAACTGGGATTTACCTACACAGGCACTGAAGATGAGCCTTTGCCAGTATGCGTTCTGTGCTACGAGACACTGGCTAACGAGAGCCTAAAACCAGCTAATCTTCGCCGTCAATCTTGGAATCTGGCACTACATTTATATATGTACTTATTTTTAGGGTTTGCATATGAGGTGGTCCGCGAAAATCCTCGATAATAAAAAGTGGTCCGCATGAACAAAAGTTTGATAACCCCTGATCTACAGCATATTCTATAGGATTACCATATTTTGGTATATATGTCCTGTGAGAACCACTTATCTTAAACTCAACTTTTCATGAGTTCCTCAGAACAACAGCCCTGTTTAGTGGCGATGGATTCACCAGCTGATTCAAGATGATTATTAAGAATCTTTAAAGCCCATTAAGGAACACTATTTCCTTCAGTTCATAGTGAACATTCACACAAAATGTAGATACGTTGTTGAATGTAACCGCAACTAAAGCTTTCAGAAAGTTGTAGTGCAGTCAAAGACACAATATCTTACTCTAATACCTCTTTCACACCAACGGTGCGATAGCTGCTATAATACAAAACAAAACGTCTGCCTCTCTCCACAATGATCAATAACAGTGAACGGATGGTCAAAGTAAGTTACAAATAAACAGAATCAAACTAAGCCTGGTTAGTGTTGCCTGACTTTATAAAGTGTGTTTATAAGCACTACTGCTTGTAGGCAGGCATGACGAGACTCTTCAGTCGACCCATGTTCAGGGGAGGTGGGTTTAGTTTCCTGCACTCCTCGACCTAAGAGAGACGTTAAATCCGAAGCTCTTGCCTCTAGACCGACATTTCTTTGGAGCTGGAAGTGAACCGGATTCCGGAGCTAAGAGGCGGCGCCTCTGCGGTGTGAACAGGAAAAAACGGTACTTTTCATGCTCCAGCTCTGAGCCGGAGCTGAAAACGTGTTGGTGTGAAAGGGGCATGAGAGGCTGCTCCGCTGCGGTGTGAACAGGAAAACCCGGTGCTTTTCAAGCTCCAGCTCCGAACCGTCCCTGAAACACCGTTGGTGTGAAAGAGGTATTAGAGTAAGATATTGTGTCTTTGACTGCACTACAACTTTCTGAAAGCTTTAGTTGCGGTTACATTCAACAACGTATCNAAAGTTGTGTGTACACCCGTTACTACCTCTGTGAACCTCCCCTCACTAACCCTTCCTTGCGGGGGGACTAGGACTTGGCCTCACCACCAAACAATGACCTGAAGACACGATCAGTACCTAACCGGTACTGTTTGTGGTAAGCTTTTATTCCTAAGAGTATTCACCATGTACCATGGTCTCGTGGGATCCGTCTTCCAGGTACTAGCTACTAAGCTAGCAATAGTAGGCGTGCACTCCGGCATACAAAAACCTGTTGAGCCATTTTCTCTCCCTGCCTCAACAGGTTGACAGTGGTAGACCACCACTCAACCCAGCTCACCGCCCTCTCGGAGACCTATCTGGACCATTCGGGGTTGCACATCAAAACCCACTTGACCTTGCAGACCCTCGTCCGGGTTCAAGTCTGGACATGAGTATGGCACGGCTAAGATTAAAGAGTCCCCTTCAGGAGCCCCATACAGGACTCTTTCCAGGGTCTCCAAGAAGGCCGTGTACTCTGAACTGCTGTTGGGTGCATAAGCACACACAACAGTCAGAGTTTTCCCCACCATAACCCGCAGGCCTCTCGTCCACTGGGGTAAACTCCAACAACGAAGCACCCAACCGGGGACTTGTGAGTATCCCCACACCCGCCCGGCGCCTCACACCTTGAGCAACTCCGGAGAAGAATAGAGTCCAACCCCTATCCAGAAGTAAGGTTCCAGAGCCGATGCTGTGCGTAGAGGTGAGCCCAACCAGATCCAACTGGTAACTGGTAACGCTCCACCTCCCGCACAAGCTCCGACTCCTTCCCCCCCAGAGAGGTGACATTCCACGTCCCCAAAGCCAGCTTCTGTCGCCCGGGTCTGGTCCGTCGAGACCCTCTGCCTTCACTGCCACCCTTCTGGCAGCGCACCCAACCCCATCGCTGTTTCCCGTAGGTGGTGGGCCCGCGGGACGGAGAAGCGGAGGTGTTGCCCACGTTGCCTTTTCGGGCTGTGCCCGGCCGGGCTCCGTGGCAAGCCCGGCCACCAGACGCTCGCCGACGAGTCCTCCTTCTGGGCCTGGCTCCAGAAGGGGACCCCGGGCTTCCTCCGGGGCCGGGTATCCTCACTTCGTGTGTCGTCTTTCATGAGGTCTTGTGAACCAATCTTAGTCTGGCCCCTTGCCTGAGACCAATTTGCCATGGGAGACCCTACCAGGAACACAAGGTTCCAGACAACACAGCCCCCAGGTTCATCAGGGCACACAAACCTCTCTACCACGGTAAGGTGCTGGTTCTTCAGAGATTTACCATTACAAACCAAATGTATTAATTCATGGGGAGACATTCACAAGCTACAGCAGAATATTAGGAATTAAAATGAGCTACGCATTTAGCTGCAATAAAGTGAAGAACACTTAAACACATCACTATTCTAATACAATATGCACTATTTCTAACAGGCCATTATGCATTATAAGTACTTTTACTTTTGTTAGTCTATTTTTATTTGGACTCATTTTAACACAATATTTCTACAATGGTTTTTAATAGCTTTACTTAAGTAAAGTATTAAAATAGTCAAATTCTTTAACTACTTTATTATAATACCAGTTCATGGTCAGTAAGTGCATCCTGAATGCAGCATGTGTCTGACTGGTCCCATATCACCAACAGGAAAGGGATGGGACGCCACCTACTGACGAGAAGCCCAAATGCAATTTATTTATCATCCAAAGAGCTGCATTTTTTTGCTCTCAAAACCAGTCACACCAAATTAAAACCATTCCCCATTTTGGGTTTTGAATCCCTATCTCTGGACTCATACAATAGCCTTTTAAAAAATTACAATATCTAGTTTAAAACAAAGACACTCTGTTTCGCCGAATAGACACGGAGCATGTTGGCTGATACACTCATTTCCATTTCAAATATTAAATGGAGAACATTCTGTTGTTATAATACAACACACATGTTTACAATGTTTTCTAAGAACATTTTTCCTCAGAGGTGTTTTGAACGGAGCCGGTTATTTTCCATTGTCTGTTAGCGAAACATTAAAAACATGCAAACATTGACATAGTGTGGCCGAATTAGGAAAGTACACATTGACTGAAAATAGAAATGAAAGCTGGCAGGCATCATTAGTTAATACCAATACTGAGTTTCTTCATCACTGTTACAATAATAGCAATGTTCAACTTGTTCAAATTGTAACTTTTGATTTGTATTACTATTTTCTGACACATTTGTCACAAGATATGTCTGATATTTGTTTAATAGGCTGAATTCATTACCCCACGTCTGGCCTTGTCACCTGATAGTTCATCAACATATCAATGCGCGGCCCACCTGGAACAACGTGGATGTTTTAAACATTGTTTTTATAACGACTCTCATATGTAAGTATATTTTTTAAAGTGTAAGAGTTGTCAGGAATACAAGAACCCCACTACTCACCCTATAGTTCTTAAAGTAACCTAAAATGTAGCATACATGTTCCTCGAATATGCTATCTTATTTTGAGTAGCACTTGTTTTGTGTCTCGACATGCTGACGGCAATATGAAGTCCTTCCCTCAACGAGCAGTAAACTACTGAAAGGTAAGCTGAGCCAGGCAGTCGGAATATCTTTGCTGTTGCAATGCTGACTGGTAGGATAGATGCTGATCATGCTGACCCAGAGACGGCTGTAGCCAGGACTCCACCCGTTAACACCCCGGCACATCTCCATGTTACTCTAGACCCGGAGCCAGTGTAACTCTGAGGCATCCCCTGGACCTGACCTGCTGCTTGGAAGGACAGTGCGTGAGTAGCTCACTGAAATGTTTTATATTCATGAAGTTAACTTTGTATGTCTGAGATTAAGAAAACCTGTGGAGTAAAATACTGTACTGTATGTGGATGCTTGGAAAGTCATTTAGCTGTCAGATGCAAGGTTATGTGAAGGATAAATCCAAGGTCCTTGTGAATGTAGCAAAACAATTGTTGTAAACAGGCTTGTTTGGGGATTTATGTATAAAATATATGTGAACATTTGTAAATGATCATTTATATTAATTAAGAAGAAGGAACTATTATATTCAGCCTGAATGAGATGGTAATAACTTGCTTTGTACATTTTATTTTTCAGGAGGCATAGTGTTTAGAAGTCAGCTTAAAACACATGCAAATGAATTTGTGCTCCACTCCCCAAGTGACCACGGCTGATGAAATCTCCCCAGGACTGTCTGGCATGGCAGTTGTAGAAAAGCGGAGTAACAGGGAGCACCAAGAAAAGCACTGTGTCTCTCTCCCAGAGGGACAGGTCTTAGTTAACACTCACCATGTGAAGCCTGACTCTTCATTTGGCGGCATTTGGGCTATGAACTCCCTCTCGGAGAGCAGTGACACTGGAATTCTTTATCTGAACCCTCAAACACCAAAGTGGTCCTTGGTGGAGAAGTTTGCAGAGCTTTCACGGGGAGAGGAATCATTTAAAGATGCTCCAGACCACCAAACTCGAGGATTGTTACAACGCACTAAACAAATAGAGAAAAATGCGATTTATGGATCTAATGAAACGCTCCTGGATCCTGTCCAAAAGAAGGAAAGTTCTAAATACCTCAGGAGTCATAGGATAAGTAGTGCTGCTGAGGAACAAAATACATCTAAACTCAAAGAGCTAAATGTTGTTGGAAATGAGATTAACAAGAAGAATGTAAATAAGAAATTACTGAAAAAATGTGACGGAGAC
The DNA here is from genome assembly GCF_000735185.1 of Notothenia coriiceps. NCBI lineage: Eukaryota > Metazoa > Chordata > Actinopteri > Perciformes > Nototheniidae > Notothenia > Notothenia coriiceps. The sequence goes on from NW_011348324.1 coordinate 7,264, forward strand.
AAGATCCCTCGACTTTTGGTGGCGATGAAGAAACGTGGTGAGGTTGACAAAGAGCACCGTCCCTTCAAGTGCCCACACTGTGACTGGGCTTTTAAAAAGCTCTGCAACCTACAGAGTCACCTGCAAACTCACAGTGGCCTCAAGCCACACGTGTGCGATATATGTGGCAAGGCTTACTCCCACCAGGGCACTCTGCAGCAGCACAAGCGTCTGCACACGGGGGAAAGACCATACCACTGCCCCTTCTGTGTCAAGACCTACATCTGGTCCTCAGATTACCGCAAGCATATCCGCACACACACAGGTGAAAAGCCCTACGTCTGTGACACTTGTGGGAAGGATTTCATTCGATCCTCTGACCTGAGAAAGCACGAGCGGAACATGCATACCAATGACAAGCCTTTCCCCTGCACGCACTGTGGCAAGACCTTCAATAAACCCCTCTCCCTGAAGCGCCATGAGCGCAAGCACCTGGGAGAAAGGCCCTTCTCCTGCCCCGACTGTGGGAAGGCCTTCGCTCTGGCCAGCCGTATGGCAGAGCACCAGAAGATCCACGCGGGCGTTCGTCCTTACATCTGCTCCGTGTGCTCCAAGTGCTTCACCAAGTCTTCCAACCTGAACGAGCACGAGGCCATTCACAGCGGAGCGCGGCCCCACAAGTGCCCAGAGTGCGGCGTGGCGTTTGCCATGGCTTCTCGCCTCGTCCGTCACCAGTACGTCCACAGCAAAGAGGAACCCCACAACTGCACAGGCTGTAGCAAGAACTTTAGCCACCTAGCTTCACTGAAGCTTCACCAGGAGCAAACCTGTGCCGGAAGGATCTTTGTCTGTGTGGAGTGCGACAAGTCTTTCCAGTGTGCAGCAAAGCTCTCACAGCATGTGCTGCACCACAGGGAGCAGAATATCTGAATGAGTTTAAAGACAGGTTTTGGACACCTCCACCAGTGCTATTGACTCTCACCGAGCACCCATTCTTATGTCAGGGGGCTTTTTTGGATTGTTTTAAGTGAGGTTAAATGAGGTACTAGTCAGTGTTTTACATAAAGTAGATGACGGTTGGCATGCCCCGAGTTCCAGCACAGGAGTTAAGCAATGTATTGGACCGGGGGGCCTTAAGAGTTTTTACTCACACGCCCTCTTTCCCCACGGTGCTGGGTTACCATGAAATGAACCTAGCAATTTCTCACGAACATTGACACTGGAGCTGATGGCCTAGAGTGATGTGAACATAAGTACTAGAGTTCCAGACTTTATAAAAGTGAGAATTAAATGTAAGGCTAATATTTACAAATATGCACAAAACCGCAACTTTGCGTTTAGGAAATGCGGGCGGTTTATCATGACCTGTGCTGTAGTATGATGCCTTGGTCTTTCTGAATCTGGTGGCCAAGGTGGTGAATCTATAACAGTAAGAATGGTTCTGAGCATTGAATTACTGAATATCAATCAAAGAGGGATTCACAAGATTTACATCACTAACTAAAGTATCATTGACATTAGCCAGATTAGATGACAGCTTTGATCACCTGTATTGTTGATGGTAGCCGGTACATTATGTTGTCCCGACAACTGGAGGGACAGCTTGATGTTCTCAGGCCACCACGAATAAAAAAACAACAGCTAAATCAACTTCTTCTGCATCAAGATGCAGGCTGTTTTATTGTCTGGTAAGGGCTGAATGCTGAAACAAGCAGAAATATCTGAATAAAGGGCTATGGCATGGATATAGACCAGTCGTAACTCCTGGCCCACTTACACTTGACTCCAAAGACTAATAGTAAAAGGAGACGGCACCTGCTGTGTTGTCATTTGCTTTGCATTAAGTTTGAGGACACGTCTGGAATCACAACAGGATTGCAGTGATGTTTTTATTAAATATGTGACAGGCAGAAGTGCACTGATAAACAGGTCAATAATCCATGGCCTGTACAAAAGCATTGACATATTCAGTAATACATAAAACACAGAGCCAAAGGACTCGGAAGTAAAAAAATCAATTACATCCAGACATGTTTACATGGTGCCAATAATAAAAAGTTTGTTCTAAAATATTCCAAAGCATATATTACTTTTTGATTTATAAACATTTTAAGGACACAAGCTTTGTCTTCTGAAAAACGTTAAAAACGGCTAAAAATAAAGCTTGTTCTGATAGGAAATATGAGCGTGTAAACAGCTCAATCCTATAATTGTCTCCTGGCTGGTGACAATTATAGGATTGAGCTGTTTACACGCCCCCTCCTCCTAACAACATATGGTATCATCCATCTTGGCAGCATGACAACTCTATTTTTGTTCTGTACTGTATATGTCATATATAATTCAAGCTATTCTGCTTTACCGATCCTTAACATGATCTAATAATGTTCATACATACATGTGCAATAATTGAGCAGCCTTACAAATTCTGCTTAGTCAGCGTGTAAGATTAAACATTGCTTCTATGAGGCTAATGAATGACCACGGCATTATTTTAGTTTTTTAGTCAGAGCTATATTTTAATGTATTTTTAGTCAAGGGGTAATTTTGTTTAAGGTTATAGACAATCGATAGTAAAAAATAAAGGAGTGGTGGAATGTAGATTTACTCAAATACTCTACTTCAATACTAATTTGAGATAGTTCTACCTTAAGTATTTCCATTTTATGAAACTTTTTACTTTTACTCCATTACATCTTATACCTCATTCACACCAACGCAACTCTGGTTCAAGCTCCGTGCTAAAGCTTTTCAAGTTCAGAACCGGTTCTTCGGTTTGGCTCCGGCTCTTTTCACACTGCCCAGAGTCCGACTGGTGCTGCGTCATTGCGTCATCGTTTGCGTCATGACGTAACCGTTTGCGTGCCTGCTTCATAAAGCCAAACCGCACGGAAACCCCTCAAAGCTGACACCGACAACAACAACAATGGCCGATTGTGCTCCAGCTTCCTCTGTACCTCTTCGGAAGACCAGATTCCCAGTAGGTAGCTGGCCTCTTCAGTGGACCACTGCTGCTTCTTAAGTTTCTCCATCGTTGTGTACAAACTGGGTAAAACGCCGGCTTTTTGTTGTTGTTCAGGAGTTGATCCCGCCCCTGCCCCCGCCTTGACGTAAGCGTGTCGTATGCTGTGCTTTTGCTCTGGCCGTGGCTTTGTTGCTTGAAACGAACCGGATTCCGGAGCTAATGCGGCTTTCACACCAGCGCTTTTCCCGTTCTAGCTCCGTGCTAGAGCTTTTCTGGTTCAGCTCCGGTTTCCCTTTTCTGCTCCCGCTTTGTTCACACCACCCAGAGCCCGACTGGTGCTGCCGCTGCTGCGTCATGATCTCACCGTTTACATCGCTGATTTGCTCCCCAACGGCGCTCACAACAACAACAATGGGGGACTGCGTCGGGTCGATGATCGTGTTGCTTTTAATCATACAAAGCCAGATTAGAATTAAATAAACGACTTCTCCCAACCTTATGCTTTTCTCCAGAGCAGCGCCGTGGTTCATTGTTTATTAATGTGTTTCAGCGGCATTTACCGACCGCTGCTGCAGTGCTGGCTGCCTCTTCCCACGGGAGTTTATTCTCCCGTTTAGCTCCGGTTAGGCTCACACTGCAGCTCTCTCTAGTATTCCACTGGTCTGAGTCACACAAGCAGCTGATCAATCGATGATCGTCTGCAGTCTGCTCTGAACCGCTGTTTGAAGCTGTGCAGTCTGGTTGACGCATGTCTGCATCACAAGCGCTGTTTGAATTTCTCTGCGTGTAAAATGGGTGATGTAGCAACCAATGCAACTGCTACTGTATTGCTATCGGCTCTGCTGGCATAGAACCGTTTTCTACAGGACCCACTCTGACCACTGGCCTCCGTGTCCACGAGCCCCCCCTCATGTGCACAGGACAATCAGCAGCCAGGTCACGCAGACCACCGAGCGCGTGACACCGGCCAGGCTACGCTGGCCCGCGCCATCCCGGCCAGCACCGTCGACGCGATGGCATCGAGGCC
>NW_011348324.1:11279-34598 GCF_000735185.1 Notothenia coriiceps
GGGTGAGGAAGTCTCCTCCCCAACCTACAGACAAAGTCATAGAAATAGAGGAAAAGTGTGACATTAGGAAGGGCAACAGGTGTTTCTTTTGTCTGAATCGACCGAATCCGCATACTCTTGTTCTGAAATACCGGAGAGTTTAGCTTTCTGTTAGAGCTTCAGAGCTTCTGAACTTATTTCTTAGGCAGCACTGGGGCATTTTGTGTTGTATGTATAACGGTTGAAAGTGCACAGAATAAAACAGGTCAAAGCAGGGCGGTAAAATGGTGTCTCCTCAGGCCTCTCTATACACACGACAGTCCATCTCTCAAAACGGTGCCTGCCTCTTCCAGGATTTTTACAGCCTCCTGCCGACTCAGGGCCATGGGTGTAAACAGGACCTAATAGCTTCTGGAGTGAAGGTCTCCCCACACACACACCACACACACACACCACACAACACACAACACAACAACACACACAAACACACACGACATACACACACACACCAACACACACACAACACACAAACCACACACACAAAAACAACACACACACACACACGCACACACACACACACACACACACACACACTAGGGGTTTCACAACTACCAATATTTACTTGTCGACACATTTTTCAAAATAGTAGTCGACTAGTCGACTAGTCGTTACGTCATAATAAAGACACACAAAGAGAGGTGTAAAACTGTATTTTATATTGGAACTCATACAGTAACATTAAACACTGCATTTTAATTTGTGTTACATGGCTGAGTAAATAACAAACAGTAACTGGACTCACCAAAATCGACAGCAAAAAAATCTTGTTTACATAAATGCCACGTAAATCCAGTGCGCAACACTTTATTCGCTGTCCTCCACGATAACGTCCACCTTTCCATATTTTTGGTTTGGTTTGAACACCAACGCATCGACATGTGAGGGAAGGAGGCTTGACCGCTTTCGGGTGACAGTGTTGCCTGCCAGGGAAAAAACCCTCTCACTCGGGGTGCTTGTGGCTGGAATAGCCAGGGAAAAAACCCTCTCACTCGGGGTGCTTGTGGCTGGAATAGCCAGGTAGCTCCTCGAAAGCGGGGGAAGCGGTGCACGTTTTCTGCCCACCACTCCAGTGGATTATCCATTGTGGGGATATGCGGTGTCCACTGGCAGTAATCCCGTAGCTCATCATCCGCATCACTGTTGACCCGTGTTTTCTTGCTGTTCGTTTGCCTCTGTTCAGTGCTGACGCCGGTCCGTTGCTCACTGGTGCTAGCATTGCATTTGTATTGTACTTCAGTACAGCTGTACACAACTGACACTTCACTGTGGAGTTGGTTACATCTTCGTTGAAGTACTGCCATACATAAGAATGTCGGACGTGTTTTGGAGCATTTTGCAGCACCTCGTTTACCTCAATTTTTTTCACGACTAGTCGACTAGGGCCTACAGCGCCGACTAGTGGTAAAGGTAGTCGATTAGTCGACTAGTCGATTAGTTGGTGAAACCCCTAGGACACATTTCTGAAGGAGTTTCATCTCCAGTTCAAATCATGAAAAAAAAGTTAATTCCAAAGGACTACTTCAAAGGTTTTTTAATCCAATTTGTTTGCATGACCACAAAGTAAAACAATAAAAACATGGTGATAGAAAGCTGGTACAGTAGGTGGGAGTTAAAATTATCATGACTTTGTGTCTTTGTGTCTGTCACCTGGAAGCTGTCACAACAGAGCGGCGGTGGCTGTTACGCAAGTGTGTTTGGTAGTGACGCAATAAATGAACCAGGATGCTGAAGCTGTACCAACAAAGAGTTTAGAGAGCATTACCACGGAACTCCCTGTGGAGATTAAAAGTTTGTGGTTTGTTAGTTCACTGGGTGTTTGTGTGTCTTCCCTACACCCCGGCAGGGAAGGACTTTTTCTCTCATGATCGCAATAAACAAGAAGACATAAACATGCTCTATTTGAGAAGTCTGAGTTCAAACAAATGGTGTCCTCTCCTTTTAAATAGCACTTCACATCATTACAGTATTTCTATTGGGCCTGACTGAACTCTTGAATGAACAGGATACTTGTCAGCATTCAGGCCCATCAGTCACATTATATTTAACAATATGGATATGTTTTGCTAGAAAGTTGGACATGAATGAATGTCTCGTTGAGATATGTAACCCACTGGCACACCGCACAGAAAAAGTGCTGAGTCATTTTGGGGGTGGTTCCACAATTTCATGTGAAGTAGACCGCCTTAATCAAGTCCATACCCGTTCTTGGAATTTTCCAAGGAACACTAAGTCCTCCCTCTGTGGGGATGGTTGGATTTGCTTCGCTAAGCATCCAGTTGCATAAGCTGTTACCTTCAGACCTACATCGTACCTCTTAATGCAGACTTGATGTAGATATAAACATTGTAGTATATATATTTCTATAGATATGGCTTTTTTTGTGTTGCCATAGTCTAATTTGAATAAAACACATTTTGTTTGTTTTTTGTCATTGCACAAGTTATATTGCTTGTGAAATGAGTTCCTCTTTGTCTTAAAAACAACACATTGTGGCGCTTTATAGTATAATGCTTTATTGGTCTTGTTCTGCTAAATGTCACTCAAAGAAACACTTAGACTACTAATCATAGACTGCTACTAATGCACAACCTAAATATAGTACAAGGCACTTTTGTACCAAAACAACGTACTAGAACCCGGCAGTAAAGAAAAGTATGACATACAAGTGAGTATCAGAGTGCTGGGAGGGGGATCTTTAACTACAGGATCCTGAAGGGCAGTCTCCTTCCTTAAAGTGCCACCTTGCTGCGGTTAGTGTCACAAATTATACCAATTCTCAATGTGCCACATTAAGAGATTTAAAAGTCACCCTATCACCAGCATATAGCTGCCAGTATAAATCATGCCTTCTTTCTTATTGAAAGCAGTTGGTCTGGTTTTGACTACAGGTACTTTCACACATTATTTGCCGTGTCAACCTTTTTATTTGCAAGATTAATTTTGGGGCCTATTAAAGGCAAGACTGAACATGTCTGAGTCTAATTCGTCTTTGTGTGTTATTCCAATCTGCCATTATTGATTGAAATGTCTCAAGTTATGGATGGTGACGGAGTAATTAAATCAGATTTAGAATCATTAGAGGCTTACAATACATTTCAAGAGCACTTGTAGGTAATCCATCTAGAGCAGGGTTGTCCAAATATTTTTCACTGAGGGCCACAAACACAAAAATATTCGAAGGGCTGGGCCGCTCACTAGAGGTCAGGTTTATTGCCTCATAAGTAAAGTTATAAGTTAGCTAAATCAATCAAATGTAAGTGATTCAACAGCCTACATGACAGCTTTCCATAGGGTTTCATTTATTAGCAGCTCATTCCTTAAAACAGACGCCTTAGATTGCTTATCATAAGAGGAAATATGAAGGGTATAATTCAAGGTTGTTATGTACATAAGTTATTGGGCTTTTTTCTTATCAAATTAGATTTGTTAGAACATATTTTCAACTTTAATTGACTGAAAGTGGGCTTATTAACACATATATGTTTACAGATATATTTAAGAAGTACAAGACAAGCTCAAGTTTCATTTGTGGGCCGCATTCCATTATACTTTTTGAATTTGTTGAGAGCCGATTCAAAATGTCCTGCGGGCCGCATTTGGCCCCCTGGCGGTAGTTTGGACACCCCTGATCTAGAGGGACATATATGAATACATTTAGTTCCCAATGTTTTAAAACTCAATTCAGTAAGTACGTAGCTGAGTTTGGGAGGAAAAGAAGAGTTTGAGGGGGGCTGTTGAGTGCCAAAACACGGAACTGGAGTCCATTAAAGGTAGATTTGAACATGTACTTTTCTTGTCGTTTTAGACGTTAACATGACAACAAATATGAGAACCTGTGAGGGGCTGGAAGAGGGATTCTGTTTCCACACTTCTACACTATTTTCTAAGCATGTTTGAAAGTTTGCCTTTATGAAATATACTTTTTTGCCAAGTTTAAGAGAAGTGTATCTATCTTGTCATTGGACTCTTATTAAGAAAGTCATTTCCCAAAATGCTTAACTTTAGATTTGATATAAAAATGGACTGTCTCGAAGAGGATTTGTAATCTTTTTACCATGGAATTTACATTTGAAGGACTTAATCTGCTGTTTATAAATCACACTGCCCGTGTTTACACTTGGTTTTTATTATGCATACTGGGCATCACAAGTGGACAATGTCAAATACAAGTGTAAATTATCATCAAGACATATCATTGGAACACATTGTCTGTCCTGCTTTCGCTTGCCTCCCCCAACAATGCATTTGGAAATGATGTACGTTTTTATTTGAATGTAGAGCAAAGGGAGATCTTATCTCTGGAGACACATTTTAAAACAAGGTGTGAACTGACACTGACTTAAAGCTGTGCCCATTAAATCAAAGTTAAACAGGGCCTTTATCTTTTTTTGTTACATTTTTACTACTTGTGTTTTAATCTAATACTTATTCTGATAATGCATGTTAAGCACTCTTGTTTTTGCAAAGTAAAAAAAATATGGGGTTAAAAAGGAATACAAATTTGCAAGAGATTTAACAGGATTACTTTAAAACAGGCAAAGTTTGCAAAACCAACGGAAGCGATGTAGATTGAGCACTGAATGCTACAAATTTATGTTGTGTTCTTTTTTTTAATTCCTACACAAAAACCCTCAAAAGGTAAGGCTGAGACAGAGAACTGCAGATTGAGGGGTTTCTCTGATTTCCTTCTTACGTCAGCGCCATGTGCTCTTTCCAGTTTCTGCTCACCGTGTGCTCTCTTGTGTGACCTTTGTAAAATTCCACTATCTGTGTGACTGGAGGATGGGGATGTTGCCTTCATGGTTCCTGTAGGTTTCAGACTGGGAGGCTGTAAAGCAGCATGATGGGATTTGAACAACGGGGGAGGAGAACACTCATCAAGAGCAGCGGTGAAACACACAAAGAGTCAAGAAAACAAATCAGTTATGATGACTCACTTTTAGGTTGCTTCAAATGTGTCAATCAAGGTGTTAGCAGTGACTTACTGATGGCGTTTTATTACATTTAGATAAACTGTGGAAAATCAATAATAAGTAAAGAGGGGTTTAATGCTGATTAGTTAATTTTGCAGGACAACGTTTTTGTTTAGTGACGTCATTACAAAAGGATCTTCTTTGCAAAGTATTTTTAGACTATTTTTTGCAACACCTCCAAAAAGAACAGGATGCACTCGAGTTTTCAGACATTGGAAAAAAGAGAGAACTTTATGTTCAAGCTGTGTTCTGGCAACCCGACACCAGGAAGTTTAGCAAAACAGGATAAGAAAAAAGAAAACCTCTCTGAGAGTGTCTGGCTGGTGTCGTCGTGCAAAAACAGAGGACAGGAGAAGCTTCGACGCATGTTTACAAATTCTAACGTTGCAATGATATTTACTTCAGGGCGGCTCTCGTGTTTATTCTCCCCGGGTCAGCTGTGGTGCACGGGTTGCCGTAATAAGACACGCACAAACACACAAGGAATCTTTTTGTGCTTTATTTGGATGCAACCTAAATGGAACCTTGCTGTGTCCCATTATACAGTATGTGGAGACCGTATTTGATATGAAGTGTAGGCTACTACTTGCAATCATTGATAAAATCAGAGTTTTGAAGTCAGATTTCATCACGACAGTTGGGCCATTTTGAATCATACAAATGCTGTCATGTGTTTGTTTGACATGCAGTGGTGGGCAGTAACTGTGTGTATAATGAGATTTTTAACTTGTGGTACTTGAGACGAGTTTTCATGCTAATACTTTCTGTATTGTTGCTGAAGGTGTAACTTACGGTGGCCGAGAGGTGGAAACGCGTCACAACGGCCCCACACACTTCCAATAGAAGAAACACGCTGCAGTTTCAAAAACACAAATGTGCCAAAACACATGCGAATGAAGAAACATTTTCTCCAACTTGACAACACATGCATAAACATAACGCTGCAAATACAAAATGCTGCAAGAAGATCAAAACACAATGTAAACGGAGGCACAAGAAAGTGACACACACATCTGGGACCGGAGTGATTGTTGGCGTTCGGGGATTAAAAAGTTGGCCAACTGTCACTGTTGTTGTAAATGTACCTAAAATGTATGTTTTATCATCTTATTTTAACAATGTGATCACATATTATTGAAGATCTGCTGTTAACTAGCTAGCTAACATAGCTAACCTAGCCATTTCAAATATACTGCCAAAACACCAACAGTTATGGAACATGCTAACCCTGCAACAGTGACAGTTGGTTCTATGCAGTATCTTAGCTGTGCTCTTCAGAGATCTTGTTCCTAAGATTTGCTGGAACAACAAAATTGAAAACTTATATCACAGCAAACAAACAAACATATATTATAATATACAGTATGTCCTCCTCTGTTGATGTTGGTGATGTTTGTCACAATCGCTGGTGGTCTGATCTCTGTGTTCTAACCCCTCTGCCTCAGTGTGTAGCTCTGCTTTCACAGCTGCTCCAGTTTCCAACCATCAGGCCAGCAACGTGCAACAGTTTTCACGGAATAACCCCAAACCACAGCCGCCTGTAGGGGAGGACGGGGGAGGGGTGGGACAGAAAACACTGCATATCTGTTCTCAGCCGTGATAGTGGTGCTGGGTCTGGGTCTGAGGGCCCCAGAAGAGAAGAGGCTGCTCATGTGATCAGATTAGCCAAGGATGGTGCTTCATTTGCTGTTTGGACTCACCATATCTGATTAAGTCAAGAGCCTCTGATTGAATTCATACGATACGCCTCTTTATTGAGGATGAATAGTCTGTGTGGTGATGGAAAGGGCCAAGTGAGATTATGTGTTGATTTGTGATATACTAGTTTTTCAGCGCATTATAACAAAACAAAAAAGGCCCAGTTGCATTTTGTAAACTACCTTATTTGTTCTGACCTGCCTGTTGTTTTGTAATAGCCTCACATGGAGCCCCACCCCTCTCTTCCACACATCAGATTGTCCAAGGGTTTAGACTCTGGCTGCAATGGAAACGAGGATCAAGGCATTATGGTTTTCCTCATGAGGCTTCCTCTTTATTCACTTTATCTGCCTGGGTTATCTGATCATAACGCTCAGCATTTATCCTCGTAGTGTTGCAAAAGTGTTGTACTCACACTTTCACATCCTGTGTACAGACTGTACAAAGAGCTCAGATAACATTGGGGGGGCGGGGGATCCACTTGTAATGCAAAGTGAACATTTCACTAGGTTATGCAACACTAAATATTCAGAACAAAACGTACACATGAAAAGGCCTTCTATTATACTGTAGGTGACTTTGTTTGCAGAAAAGTGACATTTCTTTCTTAGTTTGTCTCATTTGACTTCTGTTCCGTGACAGAAAATATTTTGTACTCTTTACAGCTTTAGTTAGTTATAAAAGATACTGTAACTGTTGGTTGATGCTGCGTGTTAATAAACTGAAGGAAAAGGTGTTCCTTTATTTTAATTATCCTTCTTCTTAAGCTAAATAAACCCTTTCAAAAGCATTTTGGATCAGCTGTAAAATGCATTGTCACAACGCTGAAAACAGGACAGTTTTTTCTGAGAAACTTGTGACTTAGAGATACATGCTTCTCAAAGGACGGCGACAAAGCTGCAAACATATGTTGATCTTATAAAATATGTGGCATTGCTGTAGATTAAACTGGCCAACTGTATATAAAGGAGTTTATATAAGCACAACCATAAACAACTACAACAGAATGTGATGCACTGCTGTAGATTAATTTGCACAAAAGTATATTTGGAGTTAAAGACCTACATCTTCAGCAGTGAAATGCAGCATCGACGTTAATGAAGCAGTAATATTTATCTAAAAACAGGTAAGCATAAAACTGACATGGATACATTTTATTGCATGTTAGTACTTTTACTTTAAGTACATTTCCCTCTAATAGCTTAAATGCTTTTACTTAATTGAGTTTTGAATGAATGAATTGTTATTGTAGTGGAGTATTTTAACTGTATGTCACCAGCAGGGGCGGACTGGGACTAAAAATCAGCCCGGGAATATCGACCGGACCACTTCAGTACCGCTAGTAAATTGTCAACGCGCGGGGGGGGGGGGGGGGGGTGCTAGTGATATGTCCAACCGGCCCACTTCCACCGCTAGTAAATAACCAACGGGGGGTTTCGCAGTGCTAGTTAATTGTCCGATCGGCCCACTTCGGTACCGGCCCGTCCCGAACGTCCCGATGGCCAGTCCGCCACATGGTCACCAGTACTTTCACTAAAGGATATAAATACATTTTCAAGTATTCAAATATATGCCCCTGAACTGTCTCTTTGCAAGTTGTATTTAAATGCAGGGACATTTTCAGAGTGAGCATGTGGACATGATTTAAACAGGCCCATGCAATTTGATTTGGACATCCTTCTGAATGAATTCCGAGGCAAATTCAATTTGGTGTGTTCTCAGACTGCAGTCAAATGCGTCGCTGCAAGCAAATGCCACTTCACGTTCTGCGATACAGGGTTATAGATCAGCTAGAAGAAAAATGAAATCTTGTAGTATATTCTTAATGCGAAAGCAAAGAAATATAGAATAGCAGAAAGAGAAGTACTTTATCCACACATATTACTGCTCTCTCTGCCACTCTAACCCTAACCTGATCAGAGTCCAGATTTGAGTTCAATCTGAATTGCTCCATGTGAAGCCGAACAGGGGACATTCATTTCATTTCCTTAAACAACAGAGACCCCTACACCTGATTCACTCACTGAATAAAGTGGAAAGGTAAGCTAAGCTTGACAGCACCTGTTCTGCCCCAGGTTTGTTTTACACTATAATAGGGTATAGCACAGTATGACCTCGGTAATGAAATAATTTGTACAGTTAAAGTAAATCAGGCATTACATTTATTCTGGGGCAATAAAGATTTGATTGTTTACCTTAATACTTTTTATATGAATCCCCTTTGTTATCACACATGATATTTATGAGACGGGAAAATCATTATGTATGTGTCTGAACCCTGAGGCCATTATTACAAACACAATGCATGCAGTCTGTGTGAGTCCTGCTGTACATCACACTTCAGGCTTAATAATTTAGATTTACTGTAATGAAAGGTTCTTTTTGTGGGAAAAAATGAACATGATTTTCTAAAAGTTGGGTTAGTGAGAAGAGGTGCAAGGTCTCACTCAAGGACACCAGAAACAACATGGCTGTGGAGGACCGAGCGTGAGACACGACTTTGACTGCAGAGCCCCTCACCACACTGTCCTCACTGACACCCAGTTCATGGCCTCATACTGAAATAGACTCTCCAACACTCACGCTGATTCCTGTTCAATTTAGGCTCAAAGCCTAAATGATAAGAATAGATCACTCAGACACACATTTATTAAGTGAAAATGTATATATTTGTTCACTTTGGTGCATTATAAACTTTGCTCTTGCACCCACTTTCATAGACACAATGCAGCATTATAAGTATATTAAAGCAAGAACAACTTTACTCTGACGATTTACTAAACTCAAACAGGTTTGGAATATTTGCAAATGGATTGTCACGCTAGCATGAACTAAATGGAAACCATTAGTGCCTGGAGGGAAGGAACATTTGCGAAATGAGAAGCAGAAGAAAACAAGTTTACAATCCAGAAGCTTTTTGTTTCTTAATGGAAAGAACCCTATGCTGCATGTCCTCCCTTTTGTCTTTCTTTCTGATTAAAGCAGAAAAGCCACAGAAAAAAATTCTAACAATCAATTTCTCAAAGTTCATCCCATTATGATTTTGGCAATAAGAACGCTTGGCGTGATGACTCACCACACTGAGCACAGGCTGTGCCGCCCTTCACTGTAATCAAATCCACTTTGATATGACATGTGTTAAAGCCATGAATCAAGTTCAACCGGAAGCTGGAACAAAACTGAATCAGACTTTAAGGTAGAACAAAAACCCCCAGGGCATTCTTAGCGCAGACCTCCGCCAGACCAATAGCTCCATCTTGCAATGTTAGCGAATTGAAAAATATTGGTGACACGCAGTTCGTCTCGTTCCAACATGTAATGGAGATCCGGACAGTATTATTCCGAAACGACATTGTGACAAGTTTTAGAGTATATGATTCAGTACAGAACGCATGTTCCTTTTTATGAATTATCAACTTTGCGTAATAATTTAGTAAGTGGAAAAAAACCTATTTTTCATATAGCCTAAAAATTACACATTTGCCTCAGGGGGCTTTACAGTGTGTGCAGCATATGACATCTGTCCTTAGATCTTCACAGCATCAACTCTGTTGAGATCCCCCAATTAACGGGGAAAATACAGGAGAAACCTCGGGGAAGGAAGAGGAGGAGGACCCCTCTCCCAGGATGGACAGACTTGCAACATAATTTGTGTGGGGATAAAAAGATAGTACATTTACAAACAATCCAGATGTTAGAGAAGATCATGTGTGTATATATAAAAAGGGAAAGACCTTTCACCTAGAAAAGCCAGCAAAGAGTAGGCCTACTGAGCCAATCTTCACCGCATGTTTCCACTACCTTTGGTAAATAAAATGTGTCAAAACTCTTTTAACGCCACTTTGTGGGTTTAGCTCTTGGATAAGTAGGAGGATGTGGATGTACCCGAGTCTTAATTAACCACAGTTTGTCAAAGGTTACAGCTCATTGTCCCTTAACACCAGCCACATTTCAGAGATTCGCATCAGCTGTGAGTCTGCATGTGACACAGGCTCGTGTCAGAACTTAACATGAAGCAGAAGAGGATACACCTGAGTCAGAACTACAAATGTTAGTGTTTATTTTTTTGACATTTGCAAGTGAAAACACACAGCATTATACAAAACAACATAAAAAGTAGATTACATATGGACCTCTTCTAACGACAACACGAGGAAACCAACGTTTCAAAACATTCAAATGCCTTAGGGATCCTTTGGGTCAGAGTAACAAGATATTCAGCAAAACCTGCTAAACTTCAACAGGTTTTCATTAGTACAACTTAACACATTACAATAATGTAATTCTATACACGGTATTAGCTGCCATGACTAAATGTGTTGGCAGTGTTCTAGAGGTTGCATACAACTAAATGCATAAAGTATGCACAAACAATTCTTCTATAATTATTTCATCTGTTGTGTAAAAAAAGTGGTAAAGATCAATCTATAAAGCCTTGATAAGACATGGCTAAATACAGTACTGGTATTGACATTGTTCATTTTCTGTAATCTATGGGCTCCTCTCCCTCTTCTTTGAGTAGACACGTGCGCACCAGAGCCTCAGTGACGATGTACGGGTCGCAGTTGGCTGACGGACGGCGGTCCTCGAAGTAGCCCTTCTTGTCCTGCCCCACGGCGCGGGGGATGCGGATGCTGGCGCCGCGGTTGGCCACGCCTGCCGAGAACTCATCAATGCTGGAGGTTTCGTGGCGTCCGGTGAGGCGCCTGGCGTTGTCCAGCCCTCCTTTGGGGTCGTAGGCACGGATGTGATACTGGTGTCTCTTCGCCAACCTGTCGATCGACTCCTCAATGATTCTGTAAAAAAAAAAAACAGAATTAGAAACGCGCTCAAAACAAAACAAAAATTCACCAGTTATTAACTATAAAACCAAATACTTACTTTAGTCCGCCATCCTCGCGCATCTCCTTTGTGCTAAAGTTGGTGTGGCAGCCAGCACCATTCCAGTTCCCTGTGATTGGTTTGGGGTCAAAGGAGACCACCACCCCGAAGTCCTCACACACTCTGTGGAGGATGAAGCGAGCGACCCATAGATGGTCCCCCATGTTGATACCTTCAGTTGGACCAACCTGGAACTCCCACTGGAACACAACGAAGACAACAATGACTGATGCTAGTTTAAAAGTGGCAAACAACAAGACAAGTTATTACCTGAGCTGGCATGACTTCAGCGTTGGTGCCACAGATGTCGACCCCGGCGTACAGACAGGCTCTGTAGTGCGCCTCCACCACGTCTCTCCCGTATGCCTTATCTGCTCCCACTCCACAGTAATAAGGCCCTAATCAGGTGGCAGGAAACAAAATATTAAATATCACCAAGTTATTATATTTCAATAAACAACGAGACAAACTCGAGACGCAGAACTCACCTTGGGGACCTGGGAAGCCGTTGGAGGGCCAACCGAAGGGATGTCCGTCGGTGCCCAGGAGAGTGTACTCCTGCTCCATACCGAACCACGGGTGGTTGTTATCCACCATGCTCATGATCTGTTTACAGGTATTACGCAGATTGGTCTCTGTTGGAAAAACAACAATTTAGGATAAGCACAAACACAGGGAAGCTTGAACTACAACACCCAGGCTCCTTCTGATCTGCTCACCTGCCGGCTTGCGGTTGTACTTGAGCACCTCGCAGAGCACCAGCTTGTTGGGGTCTCTCCTGAACGGGTCCCTGAACATGGCGGCGGGGATCAGGAACATGTCGCTGTTGGAGCCCTCTGACTGGTAAGTGCTGGAGCCATCAAAGTTCCACTCTGGAAGTTCTAATAAAAACAAAGTTAAATCAGTATATCAATTCTGAAAAATATGTTTGTTTACAGGTTGTGTTGATTATATTGGATGCTTGAGCTTACCCTCTATGGTCTTGGGTTCAGAATCCAAAGTTCTGGTCTTGCATCTTAGTCCCTCTCCAGAGCCATCAATCCATATGTACATTGCTTGGACCTTGTCCCCTTGAGGGAGGTCCATGTAATGCTGCTTTACAGCTTTGCTCAATTTTGAACTTGTTGAGGTGGCCATTTTCTTGACCAAATCCTACAGAGTAAAGAGAACAGAGCATAAGCCAAACACAGGGGAGCCACTATCACGGAGTACAACATGTACAACCTGGAGGATTTCATGGAAAAGGCCCTGTTTTAACCAGAAATTGTACAGCAGAATGTCACTGACAAGGAATTATAATTATGCCCTATTCACCAGGAGTCTGATCTGATTATATTCCTCTATTTGTAAATGCACCAATGCTCATATGAGACAGACTAATCAACATAAACACAAACCTACACCACACAGAATTTATGAAGGATTTCCGTCAACATCGTACATGACGTATAAACAAAGGAAAGTTTCAGCGCGTGTAAACAAGTGATCCCTCGGCGATAAACCAGCAGCACTAGAGAGTAGAATCAGGCAGGAGTACATCTAAGCCTCTTACCTTGGGTTACAGTGTAGGGAAATATGAGAAGGACGATCAGAGCTGTGGGATGCCGTGGTCTTTGAGAAGGTCTCTATTGTTTTTTCATTCCTGAACTACGTCACTCACTGTTCCAGCGCTGTTTTATAGCGGCTAACAGCTGCGAGCATTTTCCCCGCCTGCTGATTGGCTGACGGACAACGTGACTCAGCTCGTGGTGAGAGGATGCAGCAGGAGACTCCATTCAATCACACAACAAAGGGTCCCCCGTGGGAGGAGCTTTAACTTCTGATGACGTTCATCCGACCACGCTCGAAGCGTGATGAAGGCCCACTCCTATCAGAGATGAAATCAAAGACCGTTTGAAGATGTGAAACTCAGAGAGAAAGAGACACCTTTAACACTGGTATCGGTGTAAACCCTAAACATGCGGGGCGAGCCCTCTAGCGACTTGAAATGTGATATCTATAACCAAAGCAAGTGTCCCAAGAATTTAGGAGAGCTTGGCAATAATAGTTGAATAAAAAACATGCTGGTCCTTTTACGCGTTCACCTCACAACTCTGTGGCCAGGATGGTTATAAGATTAGCATAGACCCCCTCTATCTGATCCCCTCGTGGGGAAATCCGGGTGTTTATTAGCAACCAGGACATAATATACATGGAGCAGGTAAGAGTTCACAAGGATACAACACGAATAAACATAAATAATGTAAAATATCCCAGTATAGTAAAGTATCAAACAATATAATCTAAACTGAAGCTTATCATGTAGTGTACCAAATATATGTATATACAATTAGACAGTTTTTATTCGTAGAACCCCCCTTGGATGCAGCCATCTCGGTTTTCAAGGAGGTCCCGACAATAGCAACACTTTACACACATAGCAGTATAACAAGAGCACGAGTGACACACAAGACAAACCACATACAGTCTGTACAAGTACAGNTGAAGAGAGATCTGAATTTGTGAAAAATCTGATTTGGATGTATATATGACAGTGTCATCAGCATAAAGGTGAGTACAACAATTAATGAGACAAGAAGATAAATCATTTATGTAAATAGAGAACAGAAGTGGGCCCAGAGTTGATCCTTGGGGTACACCCTTTTGTTGGATCAACAGGTCAGACTGTTTTCCATTAACAACCACACATTGCTTTCTACTGTGAAGGTACGAAACCGTAACACTGTATTATTAGAAAGGCCAATGCCGTGAAGTGTATCCTATAAGAGCAGATATCGATCAACGAAAACAAAGGCTGTTGTCAAGTCAATAAAAATGGCACCTGTGAGTTCACCATCATCTGCAGCAGAGTACAAGTCATTCGTAAATTTAAGTAGGGCAGTTGTTGTGGAGTGATTAGGCCTGAAACCAGATTGAACCGGAGATAAAATATTATAAGTATTGAGATAATGTGATTATAAATTATTTTCTCCAAAACCTTGGAAATAGAACAGATTATAGAGATTGGTCTATAATTACTTGTATTAATTAAATCACCACCTTTATGCAGTGGAATGATGCGTGCACATTTCCAAATAGTCGGCAACTCACAGGTGGACAAAGACAGGTTGAACAAATCAGCAAGTGGGAACATGAAATATGGGACGCCAATTTTATGAACATAAAAACCATATAAACTAAAGAGGTAAGCACATTTTAATATATTAAAATAAGTACATATTTTTCACTCGTAAAAAAAATACATATTTAGCAGCGTTGTCAAAGTTAGTGAAGTATATGTATGTATCACATATATATATAACGTAAATAAATTTAATTAAATGGATCTTGGATTTTTTTATTTTGTACAAACTTACTTTGAAGTTTTTTATGACAATCGTTGTGATACCTTATTGTTGTAGACAGAGACATTTGGGGTAAATTGTTCTCAGAAATCAAAAGCAAGAAGAAAACTGAGAACCGACGTATATGAAATGTGTTAAAATGTCATCAGAAGGAGCATAAAGTAGAGGGTAACTACTGAAATAAATGTCAAACTTTTATATTAGCAACAATAACAATACATACAATATGACTTTAAATCTGATGTAATCCAAATTATACACATGCTGTTTTAAAGCAAGCTATAAGCAAATAAATAATGCATTTATAACAAAAAAACGTCTCTACCAATATTGAAAGGTTTATAGGCTATAAACCTTTCAATATTGGTATATATTATTATTATTATTATTATAGCGTACTTCATTTCTTTACTCCCCTAAACGTATCAATTAAACGGTTCAATGAATCTTGCAACAGTATAAACGCATTGTCAGCAAAGATCCTCTTGTAAACTCTATTGTTTTATTGGACAATTATGGTTACTACATTTTAATTGTGTTAATCTACTAATGGGTAGTTTAGTATACATCATGTTATATAAGCTGATCATATGAACATTTCAATCAGCAAATAAATGTAGTGCAGTCAAAAATATAACATTTTATAAAAAAATGTAACCTCTGAGACTGAGTTAAAGTACATCAGTATTATCAGATATGTACTTGAAACATGTTACTTCTAAACTTCTGTATACTGTTTTTCAGTTTTATAAATAAGAGTGACATATTACAGTGTTTAATCCTACTGTTAATGTAGGTTATATTATTGATCAAACGTAGGTATCCAGTATCTTAAAGGACAATTAAAAACAAAGAAACACATTGACAACAGTAAATTGATAGACTAGCTTCCAGAACTACACAAAACAGTCTTTAGATATTGAGTGTGTGCAAATAATGCAGCGTTAGAAGACCCTTAGATGCATAAGTGGGTATTCTTTGACCCGGTGAGGTGGTTTTCTTAGAGTATCTTTCTAATTACATTTTTTTTATCATTTCATATTCTAGCTATTCCTCAAAAAACATGTTTTGGATATCATGCCTTTCAAATGTTTTATTTACATTTTAAGAAATTGTAGTTTTTGTATAACTACCCCAAGCTTCCATAAGTGGGTCAAAAATGACCCACATGCATTTTCTATGGAATTACGTTTTTTTTCAAAATGTCTAAAATTATAAATAGTGAAAAATTAAATATAAAATATTTCTAGTGTGAACCAAAATATAATACTAAATATTATACAAGTGATTTTTCTTGACAAAAATGGCATAAAAACACATATTATTCTAATACGGGTCCTTTTTGACCTACTTATGGAAGAGTGGGTCCAGCCACTCTAAGGGTTAACAGTTCAGATAATGCTAATGTTAGGTGATTAACGGGGCAGGTATTGTGAAAAGTGTGTGATCAAGAATGCAAATAATACCATCATGCGATCAAAAAGTAAATACCTGGAGAAACAAAAACATATTTATTAGATTTGTGGTGGTTTCAAAGCATAAACTAGCAATAAAACACAATGCCATTATACATCTGTAAAAATTGTATGTTTGCTAGCAGGTATTTGCAGTAAATCCTTATGGCATTTGGCTCATGCTGTGTTTATGACATGCATTTGGCCTACCACATGTACCAGACTTGAACAGGTAATTATGATTTAATTATCTTGTCATTATGTTTGGCAGTTGTGGAAAAACATCTCCAAACAGGATTCATAAGATGGATCCAAGCTGTTACCAAGAATCAGAAAACATGGCTCCTCTGTCAGAACAACCGCAGGCACAACGCATGACCTGAGCCAAAGAGCTCGGTGAAGGAGCGTTCTCCAATCAGACTGGGGGAAGATGGAAACCTTACAAACCTATAGGAATGCTTAGATGACACATGCACAAGCTTTGTTTTATGCACTCATTTGCTTCCATAACATGTTTTCTTCCAGATAAGTGCAGAAAATATCCCAAATACTCAAGGAGTTATTTTTTTATAAATGTGTCCCTTTGCGTTGTATGTAACAAACACATATTGGTCTTATTTTAAGTCAACTAGGTGAAGTTTGTATTGTGATATCTAAAGCTATTTTTACCATATACCCCTGTGTGTCTCCCCTCAACTGAATGTATGTAAGACAATAAAAATATGTAGTTATGATTATATAGTTTATTGTAGGTACCCTGCTGTGTGCAAGGCATGATTCTATCTTTTTTTACTCTGTAAGTGGTAGTATCATGGAAGGAATACAAGGCCATATGTCAACCTGAGAATGGTCTTCCTTCTACATTTAGTAGATACAAAATAACAAAAGATACAACTGATTTACAAAACACTTTACAGGGTGGAAAACGTGCACAAACTTGACCACAAACGCAATGCAGGGAAAACAGGAAATACCTGTATTAAAGCAAGGCATGTAGGGATGCCCAACAAATCTCTACCTTGATGATAAAAGAGCAACCTTTGCTTATGAGGTTGTATAACATGTTACAGAGGAAGCAATAATATCCCACCCTGCTGTAGAGGGGGTGCTTTTGGTTGGCGGAGTAAAAGTGCCATAAAATATGTTTCCACTTTGGTTTTTGGAGAGGATGTGGACCCCTTTAACTGTAAGGTTGTTAGAATAGCTAGACTATTGTAACATATTTGAACCTATTTTGATACTGTCAAGATCTGTGTGTGTGTGTGTGTGTGTGTGTGTGTGTGTGTGTGTGTGTGTGTGTGTGTGTCTGTGTGTGACAGAGCAGTAATGTTTGCAAATGTTCAATAAAACCAGGTGCAACACATTTGTATGAAGCCTCTCTCTGGGACTGTATGGCACTTTGCTGAATTGGATAAGCTCAAATGGAGAGAGACTTTCAGGGACTTTTAAGGAGACACAAAAACACTACAAAATGGAGCAAAACAACCACAGACAAAACAAAAAACTACTTTAAAGAGACAAAAACAAACAAAGAGTAACACCAAGAGACACAAAACAACCCCAGTGACAAAAATAAATGAATACAAAAAACTAAAAAGACAAAAAAGAGACACATACTGTAACAACTTGAAAGAGACAAAACATCAAAAAGACTTCAATGAGAAAAAGTAAACTACAAAGAGACACACAACAACCTCAAATAGACACAAAATGACTAAAGAGACAAAAAACAACTACAAAGAGAGAGGAAATGAATACAACATTAGACAGCAAACTACAAACAGACACACAACAACCTCAAAGAGGCTCAAAATGACATGAGAGACACAAATCAACCAATGAGAGAAGCAAAACCAGGCAAAAGAACTACAAAGTTAATTTTAGAGCAACCATAACAACAAAATAATGCATGTGACATTGATCAGAGGTGTAACATATGTGTCTGTTTTGAACATTTTTAAGGTGCTACAACATGAATATTCGCACACTTATTTGACTATATTGCATTTGAGGTTATGTTATGCATTTTTCTTTTTTTTTACTTTGCTTTTACACATTATGTTTTACTATTTCCATTTCATTTTAATCATTATATGTTTTCCATTTTGATCTTATGGTTTTTAACTAAATGTTACTAATATTTTCAAGTGGGTTTTGTTTTTCATCTTCTGATATACCCTGTTACCTGTTATAAGTTGGAATAATTTCGTTTTCAGACAAATTCCTCTTTTTATTTCTATTGAATTTTCACAGTGATATGTTTGGAAGAGACTGATCAATAAAGTTTTGTGAAGATGTACACTTTATCTATCAAGAATAAATCACATTTCACAATAATTTCATGAAAAGAGGTGCACAATATTTGATTGTGTATTTTAATATTGAGCATTCAGTGCATTATGGTAACGTGCTGTGTGCTTCACTTTTTGCATAACTATAGTAGCTAATGTGCATTAGAAATAAAGAGTATTATTTTTGTGATTTTGTGTAGTGTATTATTTTTAAAACACAGGGATCTTCACAAAGATCACAGAAGACAGATATGTATTGGATTTCCTTCTTCATCAGACATGGCACGTTTCAGTGGTCAGACATTTTGTGGATTTGAAACATTCATGTCAGATTTGATACACATTCAGTCATACAGCCAGTGCAGGAACATACCGTTGATTTGACATTGAAATACTTCAGAATATGAAAATCAGAATACCTTTATTCCCAGAGAAGACATTTAAATTGTTAAAGCAAAAGTGAAGATAGAGACACAATGAATAAATAAATAAAAGAATAAATAAAAAAAAATTAAAAAAAATTAAAACACACCAGGCAGTCACCAGAGAACTCGCCGAAGCCGACGCCGACTGTTGCGTCGCCATGTTCTCCTGCGTCTTGGCAGTAGAGGCTTCTCAATTCTTAAATTTCCCCTCCTCGACTCCCCTCCTCGACTCCTATCCTCGAGACTTAGTCCCGCCCACAGGAGATGCGAGCGGAGGACTGAGGAGTGGAACCGAGGAGAGAGGAGGGGAAGCAGCAGGCAGTTAGAAGCCTCATCCCAATACCCCTCCTCGACTCCTCTCCTCCCCTCCTCCGGGACTTGACCCGGAAATCGATGAAGACACGCCATTTTGAAGGACGTCCCAATAGCTGAAATGCACACGGAGGAGTCGAGGAGGGGTGAGGGAGGAGGAGTGCGGGAGGAGACGAAAGGGAGGATACACGCGAGCAGACTACGCGGAAGTGTTTTCACTACTCGCGTATAAAAGCCCCGCCCCCACCTTCACAGCTGTTCGATTTCAACAGAGGAAAACCGACAACTGGAAGATGAGTGGAAAAGCGTCACATAAATGTATAAGTGCTCACAGCTCCGTGGGAATTATTATGTGCAATTAATTTCTAAAAGGCTTTCACATTACTATTAGGGGTGCACCGAATGGGAAATTCTTGGCCGAAACCGATACAGAAAATAGGAAACAGTTGGCCGAATGCCGAAAGGCCGAAAATGATTAATAGAAATAGTATACATTTTTTACCAATGTTGTTCTGCTACCTGATTATGGAAAAAGACATGATTATGGCATAACTTAACTTAAATAATAATGGTAGCAGAACAACATTGGTAAAAAATGTATACTATTTCTATTAATCATTNGCTGCTGATGTCACAGCAGAGATCACCTGCTGAGGTTCAAGTGAAATGTTTTTACACGGTAACGTTTGAAGGGTCAAATCCTCCATCTCCACACAGTGACCCGTCCTCCATCACAGTACGCAGTGAGTGACTGCTTTACTCATTATTTCATATTTGATCATATAATGTCAGTGCAAGATGCAGTTTCACATTTCATATTTAAAAGGAAGTGAACAAATATTCAACTATTGTACAACTTTCACTCCATTAAAATGCCACCTTTGGGATGAAATGTTACATTTAGGATATTTACAGTGTGCCTGTAATCAGTAATGATTTTCATTACAGTGTAACTGACACTTTCCTAACATTTTTACACACTAGAAAATTATCATCACAAAGCTTTAATGTGAATTGTACAACATAATGACAGTGTGTGACAGTATGACATGAGGATATTGTATTTAATAACCTTTCATTAACCTTTCTTTAGGTCAAAAACCACAGATGACTCTTCAACATGAACCCGGTGAATACGTTCTCTTTTCCTGCACTCTGCCTGGATCTGCTGATCATGATGCGAGATGTAACCTGTACTTTGGAGAAAATAATCATCCAGTCCAAACAGCAACCAGCTGGAAGAAAAGGGATTCTAAGAATCGGCTGATCTGCCAGTTTACTGTCAAAATGTATGACTTTCTAAGAAGTTTACATCTTCTTAAAAGACATGATGCCAGCTGTGATTATAGTTTGGGAAGTGAAGCCAACTCTTTGTCTCCTCGTAGCGATGGATACAGCTTGACTGGTGAGTCAGAGAAGACACTAAACATCTTAAAGTATTTCTCAATTTTTGAACGTACTGCATGTTGTTTCAATTGTTGGAGTATGACACTATAACATGAGAATTACATTCTAAGTAATTGTCCAATGACGTGACATTTTTATGTTAAAAAAGGATAACATTTAAAAAATAAACAAAGTAGCTCTAGCTGCCGACAGGACAGCTGGTTTGAAAACAGTGATGACAAATAGGAGGTTGGAGTCGCAGCACTTTAAAAGCACTTTACACTTTTTTCAAGTTGTTTGATAATAATTGCACTCCGGTGTTTAATCTGGTTCATGGTTTGTATGTTTGTTTGTTTGTGTTCGTGTTTGCACACATATATTAAACTCTGGACATCATGTATGTGTATCTATGTGTGTACACAAGTATCAAATAGTTTCAAGATGAGAAAAAATGTAAACCTCACGAAGGATAAAAAGTCGGGGATCCAAAAGTCATTTGAATTTGTCTTTGGATACCTTGATTGTACCTTTTTAAAATGACATAAACAGCTCTGTGTTGAAGTCATTGCACAAATACAAAATATAATGTCTATTTATTTGTCCAAATCTGTTTCCTTTGCTGCAGATATTGTGGAAAAAGAATCATGGATGCTCTCCACAAAATCAGCTACTATCCCCCCAGGTAAGAGATAATATTTATCTGAATAACATCCAGGACATCCTTACATAACACTTTTATAAAGAAAAAGTGTTTGTGTGTCAATGCACCACATTTATTTAGTTGCTATATCTGACTGTTAATAAACGAAAAATATATTTCTTCTTATTCTCAAGTGATTTCACAAATATAAGGAGCTGACAGATCCAAATCCATCTTCTTTGGTTTTAGATATCGTGGAAAAGGACACACGTTTGACGAAGACTATGTTGACATCTACTATGACCACAGGCAGGACATGCTTTACATTTGAATGGAAATCCAGAAATGATCACAATTAACTTACTATGTTTGTTGTTTTCAATGTTTTCTTTTTCTCTTTTCGTTTTCACCAGGAAGGACTGTTATCAGTTCTTCCACTCCTATGACTACTACCAAACAAACACCTGGTAGCACTATTACACATTTATTAAATGTGACTTTAAAAAATACATTTTTTATTATTTTATATTTGTATTCATTCACTAGGTCTTACTGTTGGATCAAGAAACACTGGTAGTTTTATCTCTACTTCCATAAAACCAGTGAAACCAACACAAGGTAACACAAATACTCAGTTTCCTTATTATTCACACTTTTTTTAAGTCCATCAAAAATACCAACATGCATTTTCTCTAAATGTTTTAATGTCTCTGACTTTTTGTTTATTACAATAGGTCAGAATCCTTATACGTCTAGCACTCAAGATATTTTCTCATCTGTGATCCCAGAGAACCCATCACCAGGTGATCAAAAGCATCTATTTCTTACACATACTATTAACATTACAAATAAAAGGATATTTATGTTAGTACTATTCTCTTCCCTATAGCAAATTGGCATATTATGCAGCAAATTAGCTAAAGCTGTCCTTTTTGTGAATAATATATAACATTAATTATATTAACGTTAAAAAGGGTGCCTCCTAATCCACAGTTGGTTCATATTACATGTTTCTTCTGGGTTTGAGCAGTGAGTATTGCTCTGCAGTGTCTCAGTAAAACAATTTGCTTCATTATTATCTGTATTTCAATAATGTGTCATCTTCTCAACTGTAATCAAGTGTTTAATTTATATCAGTTGCAAAGCAATACGCTGTCCTTGATGTTTTATATTCTGTGTGCCCTTTACTGGTACATAGGTACACACAGTCTTCTTGCTTTTGTGTACGAAGTGAAACTGACTTGTTTCTGACCTCACACAGAAACATGGAAGTTGGTAATTGTTGCGTCTTCTTTTGGAGGTGTTATCGTACTGGGACTGGCATTTCTATTCACCAAAAGAACAACTGGTGAGAACTTGATTTGTGTGCCCACTAAATAATTTGTCCTCCCTTCTCTTTGTGTAAGTAAAGAATCCAGGCGGAGGATCAGGGTGATTAGGTGTTTTTAATTGTGCGTTTCATGTTATAGATGCCAGTGGATATATGGGAAAACTCAGCGGTGGAGAGGTAATTCAACACTTCTGTATGCATCCAGTCAGTGATCCTGCTGCTAACTCTCACTTTACCTTCCCCCTGTCTTCCTGATAAAGTACTTACCGAGTGGTTATGATGAGACGTACAGCATTGTGACTTATGAACGCAGCAACATCGGTGAGCTGCTTTTCTTTCTACCAGCTTTAATATTTTAATTCATTTTTCAGCATGTATGAACACAATGGGTGTAAAATAACATAGATCATTCACGTTGTTTCATTACATTATATTATATTTTGTCAATTAGGCAGGACATTGTATAATACAAGAAAAGACTTCAATGTGCCAATGTGTGTGTCATGTCTTTTTCTTTGCTACTAGAATGACAAATGCTGACCACAG
>NW_011348324.1:34764-34966 GCF_000735185.1 Notothenia coriiceps
ACTAACTTCCATCTCTTTGTCTTTTGGAGAACAAACCCCCATGTGCAGAGACACTTTGGTGTTTGTTCTTGTTTGAAGACATGACAATATATATCCAAAGCTTCAGTGATAACTCACTTTGAATGATGACGGAGGAGACATCACTCTCTGGAGATGGATACACGTAACGTTAACCTCAGCAGGTGAACTCCTCTGTGCCATC
>NW_011348324.1:34992-35311 GCF_000735185.1 Notothenia coriiceps
TTAAAGTGTAGAAATAACACTGAGACACAGAAACAGAGGGTGGAGTCTGACAGTGCAGAGTGACTGAGTCTGTCTCTGTGATCACCGGAGGATTCACTGTCAGTGTCGGTGGAAGAAGATCTGGAAATATAAGGATATGTTCAGTTAAAAAGCTGAATATCTAATTTGTTCAAAAACATTGCTGATGATAATTTAATATATAATGGTAGAGCGTTCTTATTGAAACCCTAAAAAAGTGGTGTGCTCCTACTTTTGATAGATATGCTACTGTAGTTGTATTGAATGTTAACGGTGTTGACTCACTGTGAATGAAGATGGA
>NW_011348324.1:35381-36871 GCF_000735185.1 Notothenia coriiceps
ACTGTGTGGAGATGGATAATGTATCCCTCCAAGCTTTAAAGTGTAAAAACATGTCATTTGAACCTCAGCAGGTGATCTCTGCTGTGACATCTCTAGCAGCTCAGTTCCTTTCAGATTCTTCAGACAAGGGTTCGTCCATTTAAAATGTAGAAATAACACTGACACACAGAAACAGAGGGTGGAGTCTGACAGTGCAGAGTGACTGAGTCTCTCTCTGTGATCACCGGAGGACTCACTGTCAGTGTCGGTGGAAGAAGATCTGGAAATATAAGGGTATATGTCAGATATAAATAGCTAAAAACTGAATTTATTAAAATAATTTCTGATTTTCTCTATAATGGCAGAGAGTAATTATTGATAACCTTTAACTCTTCTCTTAAGACTTGACCCCCTGTATTAAGAGCCACTGCTGTTTGTGTTGATAAAGATGTTTCTTATTATGTTTAATGGGCAATTCAATTTCGTTGTACCTGTTCAATGACAATAAAGGAATTCAATTCAATGGATATCATTGTAGGACACCCAATTTGACTGCAATACTAATTATTTTACTCGTAACATGGAACAATGTTTGCTATTGTGACAGGAAAGAAATATACTCAATAACAGCAAAGTTTATCAAAATATTAACAGACTAATAAACATCCCATATACTGAATTTCCCCCAAGGGGGATACATAGAGGTTCATCCCATCTTATCTTATCATATATTACCCAAGTGGACATTAAGATGATATATCAGAGACTGACCTTGTGTTTGAATCTTATGAAAGGAATCTGCCAGAAAATACAATGTGTTCACAAGGTCAACCAACATAATAATAATAATATAAATATAAATAATAATAATAATAATTGTTATTATTATTATAACATATTAATACCCTTAAGAAAGATATGAGTAGGAAGATAGAGATCAAGATAGACCATTCTTTTAATAGGAACTCATTTTTAAGGTCTGCACCACAGTTTCACGATAAGTTTACAGATAAAACCAGAATTAAAAACATAGGCATTCAATAAACAATAAGAACAGAAGGCAAAGCACACTCCATTAAGTGGAACTAATGTGTAAGTCTACATTAATAATGAGGAACTCTCCTGAAGGTATAACTTACAGATGAGGATGACGAACAGCAGACGTCCAGCCATGATGAAGCTTAATAAGACTTCTCAGATAGAAGAAGCTTGTGTCTCTGAGTATGTGAGCTTTGATGTACTTCAGTGTCAGTTCAGAACTTGCTCTCAGGAAAACCACAGCTAGCATTAAACATGAAACAAACAGGCCACAGAAACACCCACACTGTGCATCTAGTTGTTTCACATGATTTATTAAAAACGTAGAATATGTTATGTATTTATATCAAGTTTACCAAAGTGTCAGCTAACAGTTTCAGAAGAAAATGAAAGAGTCTACTCATCATGTGTTCACAAGCTGCTCACAACTTTACAGAAACATTTATCTTGTTCATGGTCTGCTTGAATCAAAC
>NW_011348324.1:36908-40136 GCF_000735185.1 Notothenia coriiceps
GAATAATGGAGGATACATCACTCTCAGGGGATTTATATTTGTCACACTTTTCTCTACAATAAATATGCTTATAGCAGTGGATGGGAATAAAAGTCACTCACTGCGTACAGTGATGGAAGACGTGTTACCGTGTCGAGATAGAGAAGTTGACCCTTCAAACGTTACAGATAATAACATTTCACTTGAACCTCAGCAGGTGATCTCTGCTGTGACATCAGCAGCAGCTCAGTTCCTGTCAGAGTCTTCAGACAAGGGAAGACTCTAGTTCGTCCATTTAAAGTGTAGAAATAACACTGAGACACAGAAACAGAGAGTGGAGTCTGACAGTGCAGAGTGACTGAGTCTGTCTCTGTGATCACCGGAGGATTCACTGTCAGTGTCGCTGGAAGAAGATCTGGAAATATAAGTTTATATGTTAGATATAAATAGCTGAATTTATTTATTTAAATCATTTCTGATTTTCTCTATACTGGCAGAGTAATCATTGATAACCTATAACTTTTCTTGTAAGACTTGACCCCATATGTTAAGAGCCACTGCTGTTTGTGCTGATAAATATGTTACTTTTTATGTTTAATACAATTCAATGTTGTTGTACCTGTTCAATGACAATAAAGGAATTCAATTCAATGGATATCGTCTCATACCCACTGCAGGACACCCAATTTGAATGTGATACTAATTATTGTATTCGTATCATGGAAAAAACAATGTTATTGTGACAGGGAAAAAATATACTGTACAACAACAAAGTTTTTCAGAATATTATAGTTAATTAATAGGGATAAATTGAGGTTCATCCTATCTTATCTTGTCATATATTACAGTGAAAACAGCCCAAGTGGACATTAAGAGGATATATCAGAGACTGACCTTGTGTTTGAATCTTGTGAAAGGAATCTGCCGGAAAATACAATTTTTTAACAAGTTAAATCAACATAACATTAATAATAATAATAATAATAACGTATTAATACCTTTACGAAAATATGAAAATAAAGATCAAGATAGACAACTTTTTTGAAGATCTAATTTGTAAGGTCTGCACCAAAGTTTCACGATGAGTTTACAGAAAAAAACAGAATTCAAAACACTGGCATGAAATGAACAACCATAAAAAGAACAGAAAGTAAACCACGCTCCATCAAGTGGAACTAATGTGTAAAAGTCTACATTAATAATGAAGAACTCTCCTGAAGGTATAACTTACAGATGAGGATGACGAACAGCAGACGTCCAGCCATGATGAAGCTCAATAAGACTTCTCAGACAGAAGAAGCTTGTGTCTCTGAGTATGTGAGCTTTGATGTACTTCAGTGTCAGTTCAGAACTTGCTCTCAGGAAAACCACAGTTAACATTAAACATGAAACAAACAGGCCACATAAATACCCACAATGTAGAATTAAAAACATAGAACATGTTATATATTTATTTCAAGTCTACCAAAGTGTCAGCTAACAGTTTCAGAAGAAAATGAAAGAGTCTTTTCATCATGTGTTCACTAGCTGCTCACATTTAGCTTGTTAATGGTCTTCTTGAATCAAACATGAAGTAATTTTTTAACACTGAAATCTGCATTTCACTTCATATTCCCAGAATTGTGCTGCAAAGGCTTTTTTGTTCTTGTAGCTGTTATTAAAGTGAAGCCCCCACATTCCCCATGGACACCTCTAATCCTTCAGCTTCGGGAGAATTAAACTAAAACACACAACTGACCGTCCACCTGTCACCTGGACCCATAAGAAGCTAATACATGAAATAACATGTTACACTAAATTAGCAGGGAGGGACTTTTTTTTTAATTGCAATTCGGCAGCTGGTTCCTCTTGAGGCGCTGTGGTAAGCGTTTGTTATTCTAGTGGGAAAGAAAAAAGACATGATGACACACACATTGGCTCATTGAAGTCCTTTCTTGTATTTCAAAATGTCTGTCCCGCCTAATTGCCAAAATATCAAATAATGTAATGAAACAATGTAAGTTATTTGTTGATATTCTATCTACACCGATTGTGTTCATTCATACTGAAAATTAAATGAAATCATGTGTATAAAACATGCTAGAGAAAATATTAAAGCTAGAAAGAAAAGCAGCTCACCGATTTTGCTGCGTTCATAAGTCACGATGCTGTACGTCTCATCATAACCACTCGGTAAGTACTTTATCAGGAAGACAGGGGGAAGGTAAAGTGAGAGTTAGCAGCAGGATCACTGACTGGATGTATACAGAAGTGTTGAGTTACCTCTCCACCGCTGAGTTTTCCCATATATCCACTGGCATCTATAACACAAAAAGCGCAATTGAATAAACTATATATAGCACAAAATATAAAGTGAATGGAAACATAAATTACACGTTTATCTGCTTGTATTACATACATTTAGTTTTTCCGGGAATGCTGGTTTTGGAGCTAAAATGCAAAGAATAGGGAAACCAAATGTTATTTATTCATTACAAAGGAAAACAGAATACATAGTTCATTTGAAGAAAGAGTGTTATATTCAAGAATATATATAGCTCTTCAAATTGTCAAATTGATGCCAACATCTTTTCCTTTTTTACATCCAAATAGCTCGGTAATCTCTAATCTGCAGCTGTTTGCCAGAAGAGGGCTACAATTGGTCGGGCAACTGCTGAAATGACTGTCTGAAACTATGAAAATAATCTGTGTGATAATGACGAGGTTATTATATCACTCGGAATTTGTCAGG
Source organism: Notothenia coriiceps (assembly GCF_000735185.1). Classification (NCBI taxonomy): domain Eukaryota; kingdom Metazoa; phylum Chordata; class Actinopteri; order Perciformes; family Nototheniidae; genus Notothenia; species Notothenia coriiceps. Next base: position 39,619 of record NW_011348324.1, read on the forward strand.
GAATATTTGGGTTCAAATATGTCTTACCTTAAGTGAACACATTTTTCTGGAAAATGCAGAAAGAAAAGCAAATTATAGTCCGTAATAATTTATCTTGGGAAAACAATGCAGTGAAAGTGGTCACACCTGGTAAAGGAGCGGCTGTTTAGTGCTTTTACCACTTCTGTGTTGGCGTGCTTAAATGAGTGTGTGTGTGTGTGTGTGTGTGTGTGTGTGTGTGTGTGTGTGTGTGTGTGTGTGTGTGTGTGTGTGTGTGTATCTTTTTCACAGTTTGAAAGCAAGACGTTGCCAACATTTGTTTGACCTATAACCATGATTATTGCTTTTAGGTCATTAGATTAACCAGTGAGATCTAAAAAGCCAGGGAAAATGTATGTTTTTATTTCTTTGTTTATCACAAGACTTTAGATGCTCAGTAGACATAAAGTGCAGCCTACCTGCAGTCTCTGTGGTCATCTCCATTGCACTTGCGATGGCTCTGCCTCCCCCGTCAGCCACTCTTGATTTGCTTTGAAAAA